>NW_026057586.1:63340277-63551765 GCF_023721935.1 Panthera uncia
ACACACACACACACACACACACAGAGGCAGAGGGGAATAAAACAAACAACACCAATGAGCCATAACAACAGATATAAACCCATTAAGTGGATTACCCCAAAGGACAACACAGTTCTTCAAGTTGATGGCAGGGGGGACAAAAGTGAGGGCATCCCATCTCAAGAGGTTTCAACAGATGTGGCCACTATACTCATTTGCCATCCCTGTGTGGTCATTAAAGTGGCCCCTTCCATTTCACTCTCACAAATGTCCTAATGTGGACACAAAGTATATAGCCATCCTAGTAATGGAAAGTCAGAGGCTGAACACCAAACTAAGTATCAGCTAATATTATGGAACTGTTGTCAATTATGTCTGGGGTAACACTGTGATTACAAAATATCTTTTTAAAAAAATTTTTAAATGTTTACTCATTTTTGAGAGACAGAGCATGAGCAGGGGAGGGGCAGAGAGAGAGGGAGACACACAATCCAGAGCAGGCTCCAGGCTCTGAGCTGTCAGCACAGACCCTGACTTGGGGCTCAATCCCACGAGCTATGACATCATGACCTGGGCGGAAGACACACTCAACTGAGCCACCCAGGCGCCCCACAAAATGTCTTTTTTTAATATCTAAAAAAGCATTCTAAAGTATTGAAGAATACAATGATGTCTGAGATTTCCCCTAAAATGCTCCAGAAAAAGAAAAGGGGGGATGAAGCAAGCATGGCAATATGGGGATAATTGCAGAAGCTGAAGGGAGACCAGTATCTGAGTGTTCACTGCAGTCTCCAGTTTTGTTTATGTTCGTTTGCATAATAAAGACAAAAAATAAACACCAAACAATCGAAAACGTACCAAGCACAGGATCAGGGATCAGGGATCCTAAGTCAGGTGTGCTGGCAGAGATTGACTCTCACCCTGGGAGTAGAGGTGCACGCGGTGGATGCTCCTCTTCAGCTGTTCCAGGCGCTGGTGCATTTCCAGGGCACCCATGCTGTTGCAACAATTCAGCTCCCCCTGGACTGCACAGAAAAACTTCGCCTACAAGGGGAGAGGCAGGGCAGTAAGAAGCGGGAGAGGTGACACAGCTGCCTACAGCACTCCCCACGCTGGGCCTCCTGGGCCTCCTGGAAGACCCTACCCTGCAGCTTCACCTACGCCCGACGGCCCTCCCCACACCCGCTCCAAACCTCCAGTCCTCAGAGCTCCGCCCCATCCCCCGAAGCCCCACCGGCGGACTCGCACCCAGAGGAAGGAGAGGAGCCCGCGCCCCTCGTACTCGGCCAGCTTGCCCTTGCGCACCACCCTCTCGGCCAGCGCGGGGTTGCGGTCGATGCTGCGAAAGAGGCGGCGCAGCGCGCGCTCAGTGTAGGTGGCCGCCTGCCTCTCGAAGTCCTCCTCGGAGATGAGCTGGCAGAAGGTCACGCTCTGGGAGAACTCGCTGTCGAACTCGTCAAGGACCTCCATCCGAGAGGGGCTGCGGGCTGGCTCGGGTGGCCTGGGGGCGGGGCCACCGAGGCTCCAGGCGCGCCGACTCCCACCCGCCTCGGGCCAGGAGAGAGGGGCAGCTCCCGAGGGCCCGGGATCGGTCGCCGAGGGCGGGCCGGGGCCAGTAGGGGCGGGGGCCGCCGGGACCCACCTGCTCTCTTTCCCACAGCCGCCGAGCCAACGCAGCCTCTCTCCGCGAGCCGCAGCCACCGCCCCGACCGTTCTAGCCAATCCCCCTGGAGCTCTCTAGCAGGGGGCCAATCCGCGCGAGGGGGACGCACGTGACAATGCCCGCTGCTCTGGGCATGCGCTCTGGCGCCTTCGACGGGGCGAACACTCACGCGCGCGCGGCGGAACACTGGTCCTGATGGGGTCCCGCAAGACTTGATGAGGGAGCGGGCCATGGCACGCAGAGAACATGGTCCGCACCCAAACTCTTTTTTAGGCCCTCACTCCTCCTTGTTCCGGCAGCTCACCATCTCTCCTTGCGGTCTGTAGACAACACCCCAAGGACTTCACTCAGCCCCTGACTCATCTGCCCCAGACTTCACTCTTCCACCCCTGATTTACTCTCCAGTATCACTCCGCTCGCACTGTCGTATAAGTACCGCGCGCTAACCGATTGCGCCACTGGAGCTCCCTGCTCTCCAGTATCAAATCCACCCACCCTCCCCAGCTTCTATCTTCTCTCTTCCCCTGTATAACTCAATACTTTGTGTTACTTTGCTCAATACTTTATGTTGCCTCTTCAGCATCTAGCTGCTCCTTATGGCTTTAAGAAGGTCCTATCTTCATGGTACCATCTTGGACAATTTAGCTCACTCTGAGGTTCCAACTCAGGGCTGACTTAACTCACCCTAACTTATATCTCAGGCTCAGACCTTCCTTGAGTTCTAGAACCACATCCAAGTGTCCGATGGGGAAGTTTTGGGGGCATCTCATGATGCACACATAAGATTGGCATATAGGTTCTTCTCTCCCAACCCCAAACCTGCTTCTTTTCTCCTCTCCTACTTGGTCAGCGATGACACCACCATCCACCCCAACCACTAACAGGGGGGTGCACCCTGGATTGCTTCCTTCCTATTACCTCCACCGCCCTTCACCCCCAACAATCCATGGAGTGTACCTGATAAGTCTAGACAATTTTCACCTCCCACCACCAAGCCACCAACCCTCTAGGCTCTGCTGTCCCCAACATCGGGCCCTCACTTCCTCCTGCTTTGAGGTCAGAGAGCAAGATGGAAACAACCAAGGAGGAAAAATGTTCTAGCCTAGGAGGACAAATAGACTTAGATACACCTGGGTTCAAATCTTCATCCTGCTTCCTGACCCTGTGTAACTTAAAATGAGACTTTACTTTGAAATATGTAGTATGTGCCTTTTTATAAACAGCAGAAGCATCCTCTGAGGGGTAGAGTAGACCCCTAATTAATCTTCCCCCATGTTCTGCTAATAATACTTTACACTTTATGTACTTATTTGTATTTTTTTAAGTTGTATCAGTCCCCTCCTCTGTGCCAGGCACTGCCAAGAGAGATATAAAAAGGGATATTGTCCCTGCCCTCAGGGTCTAATGAGGACTTCAGCCACAAGGAGAAATTTCAATCTAACATGCTCTGCTGGAGGAATATTGGATGTTGTGGAGCCCAGGAAAGGCTTCCCCTAGGACGGAACATTTGAGCAGAACCCTGAGTTCACAAACATCCCCCAGCAAGGGCGAGAGACAGATGTATGAGAGTCTCCAGGCAGTGGGCACAGAATCTACACAGAAGGATGGCCACCTCCAAGCATGCATGCCCGGGCTTCTACCCTCAGGGTGGGGTGAAGCTGGCATCTTGATGTGCTCAGCCAGGAGTGAGGGGTATTCCCAAAGGCCCATCTGGAAACCTGGTCCTCCTCTTAAAGGAGACAGGCTTGAATAACTGTCACTGGGCACAGAAAAGCCTTTTGCATTGTGTTAGGTCCTGATGGTGGAGCCCGCCCTACGAGGATGCCTGGGGCCTGGCTCTTTGACAGTCCCTTTAATTGTAGCTGTTAGGATGGGCATGCCAGGCATCTCTTGGTCCCCTCTGCAGTCTCAGGGCAGCACACCTCCCTGTAAGAAAACAAGCTGACATGGTTGATGGGCATCACCTGTGGTCTGCATATCCCAAGTCCACCCACCCAGCCCAGATAGTGCTGCTCCTAAGATCCCAGGACAATGTTCTCTCCAGAGCCTGACCCTCCCCAAGCCCTCAGGGAGGCCTGGGTGCAGTTCATCTGCACATGGTCAAGGTTGAGCTGGGTCTGAGCCAGACCCTGGCATACCCTTCATGCAATACAGTGAATCTTCATTTCTCCACAAAGCCCTGACCAAACCTGGAGTCCCCAGTCTTACCCAGGGAGTTGGTGTGGAAAGATCCTCTTCAAACCAGAGTTTTTCTGATCCCAGGGCCTCTGCCCCTGCTCCTGTCCAGCAATATCCCAGAAGGAGAATTTGTGGGATGATCCCCCAGTTCTGCACTCACCTAATCCTCTGATGGAGGGTCCAGCCCAGTTCCACACCTGCTCCTGCTAGGAAGTGGAGCGAGGCAGCAAAACTCCCTCCCCTCAGACACTGTGGGTGGTGGGTTGGGCCTGACCGATGCCCTTTCATCATTGCACTGCTTCCCAGTGGCCCACAGTAGTGCAACAGGGAAAGAGTGTCAGGCAGGCCTGCCAGCGCCTCTCCTGGTGGTGGTCGGTGAGGATCTGAGATCTGGAATGTAGGCCCACTGGGGTGGGGCCCCGAGGCCTGGGGGAAGGGTGCCCTCTGACCCTAGAGGCCCGGGCCTGGCCAGGATCTCAAGTTTCCATGGAGAAGGGAGTGAGCTGGGGAGGGAGGTGGGGGGAGGGGAGGGCCTGCAGGCCCAAGGGGCCCGGCCTGAGGAGGGTTGTGGTGTGGGGAAGGGGGGGGGTCCCCAAGGCTGGTCCCAGATGCTTTGACAATATCATTGCACTGCTTCTCAGAGCACAGTAGTGCAACCTCGTCAGAGCAGCTGGGGCCAGCAGGGGAGACCCGCATGGTCCCCAGTAAGTGCAGAGCGGGAAGCTCAACCGTGGGTGGGTGGGGCTAGAATCCCTGTTCAAGACCACAGGGAGGGGAAGAGGATTTCAACAGGGCTGCTGTCCTGGAGATAGTCAGAAGGTCTGGGACTTTCCCCAGGCACTCTCCACACTGCGGTGCGGGAGAAACCCCAGACTGAGGGGTAGCTCCAACCCAGGAGCGGGAGAGGACGGGAGAGGGGGTAAACACACAAAGGAGAGGGGCCCGCGCTCCACCGCAGTCCGAAGCCCACTCGTGCACGGAGCGAGGGTGGGTACACCCCGACGACCCTACTCCCTCACTCGACCCAGGGCTGCAAGAGAAGGAGGGTGGCCCCATTCCGATCCACGCGCCCCTGTCGGCTTACGCCCCCTTCCCTGGCCCCTAGTCCCCAACTCCGCTCCGTGTTCAGTCCTAAAGATTATCTGCCTGGAGGCCCAGAGCGAAGCAAAAGAACGAGGGGGGGCTTCCCGCCCTGCTGGAGTCCCCTGCGGAGAAGGCGCCAGGGATCCGGGCTGCGCCCCTCCGCACAGTCCCACCGGGTAGGGCCGCCCTGCCTGTGCTCTCCACCTCGGACCCTGCTACTCGCGCGGCGGGACACACCTTTCGAACCAGGCCAGGACAGGACGCGGAAGGTTAGCAGGAGAAAGGTCTTAGCGGTTGTTCGCTCCCCTCGTACCCATCAGGGCGACCCCGCACCTCGTGGCGCCCTCTTGCTCACCGGCTCCATCTTTAACCCGCTGACAGTCGGCGGGGCCCGGCCCCCGGCTTCTTAGCATAACGCCGCGCTCATTGGCCGGAGCCAACGCGGGGCTTCTCTTCCCGCACGCCTATTGGCTAAAACCGGAGCGATTTCAAAATAGCCTCCGGGCCTGCATTGGCCGGGCGCAGGCCAAGTCCCAGGCTCGGTGGTTTTAACAATGAGTACTACAAACACTTTCTCCTCATTCATAACTTATCAAAAGGAATTTTACCCGCCTTTTCTCGGCTCCAGTCTCCGCGAGTTTAGGAGCAGCGCCCGCGAGAGCTCTTGGAAGTCTGGGGCGGGGGGGGGCGTCCGCGCAGCTGAGCTCGCTGGGAAGAGGGCTGCGATCCTAAGAATCCTGAAACCCTGAAACCTGTGTCTAGCCTGCTGTGGAGCCGAGCTGCTTCGTTTTGCGTGCTCACATCCCTCCCTGTGTCTCCCGGATTTGATATTCAGCTGCATTGGGTTTCCCGGCTGGGTAGCTCCCCTCCCCACCAAACCCCACCTAATCGTCCTGCTTGACCAGAACGGGGTTTGCCTGAAGCAAGCCGGTTAGGTCTGAGCTTCAGAGATCCGGTCCTGGAGCCCAGGGAGCCTTGTGGATCTGTGGGAGGTATGGGGAAGTGGGTGTCGACCTGGGTACATTTTGTAGATAAGCATTCATTAAGTGCCTAACCGAGGCTGATGACCCAAAAGGATATACATTGGCCCTCACACAGCTGCAGTGTGTGTGTGTGTGTGTGTGTGTGTGTGTGTGTGTGTGCGCGCGCGCGCGCGCGCGTGTGTGTGTGTAGGCGGGCGATGCTTAGGCTACATTGCTTCTGTCCCTTCCCATACCGCCCCCGCCCCCCATTTTATTCTCAGTCCAATGGCTGAGAGTAAATGTTTTTGAGGCAGGCAGAGCTGGGTTTGAATCTTTACCAACTTGCTGCCTCCTCTGCAAAATTAAGATGATAATTGAGCCTGCTTCAGGGTTGTTGCCAGGAGCAAATGAGATGCTGTGTAAATCCTTGGCCCAGCACCTGACAGTGTTCAATAAATGAGTGCTCTACTGCTACCGCAATTTAATTTTTGGTCTTGTCCTGCATTCTGTCTGAAGCTATCTTATATGCTCCCACAGCTTCAGCCTTGGTTCCCCAAGGATTCCTATGTGCTGTGCACTGTTTGATTCTGCTATTAATCTAGTTGTACTCCAATCCTGTCACAGGTCAGGTGGGTGATGGGAGAGGAGGTTAAACTTGTAGACAGTGTTTGAGAGGTTTGGCAGTGGAGGGGTCAGGAGCTCTGTGTTTGACCAGAGCAGGAGCTCATGGGTTGGGAGGGTGGAGAAGTAATGGTTCAGCACCTACATGTGACCCACCTCCCCTCAAGTCTCACAATTGGCTAGAGCTATTCTCCCACCCCCATAACGCCAACAGATTTCTCACCTGCAGTGTGCTCTGCCCACATTCCTCCAAGCCTCTTCCAACCAGTTGCCACTCCCAGCATCTCCTTGGGCTCTTGTATTCTCATTCAGGAAAAGTGTCACTCTCTACCCCCAGCAGCTCCCTTAAACCCCTCCCCTCCTATATAAACAGCCACACCTGGGCCAAGTTTAGCAAATCCAGGAAGCCTGTAGTCTCCACCATAACCTCTAGAGGTCACCTACACACCAGCAAAACTAACTGTTCCCTTCATTAGGGCCCTCCTATTTATTGTTCCTGCCTTTAAGTTGCAATGTTTTGCTTGCCCAAATTGTGACTGTCCTTCCAGGAAGCCTTCTCAGATATCTGCAGGTAGCAGTTCTTTGTGGTTACTTTCCCTTGCAATATCTTTTGAAGTTCTGTAATCTCCTTGGGACCCTGGAAGGTTGTAATGGGGGCTAGAGATGCCCACATACCCAGGCAGGCTAGGGTGTGAGGGGTGCCATTTGCACCAAGAGTGAGGGAACTTGTGATGTTAATTTCCAACAGATGGGCAGTCTTGGCTTGGTGCTGAATCGAAGACAAATGTCAAGACTGCCACAAATGCTAGAGGAGACGTGCCAGGAGAACAGGGACCCACCTCAAGGGATGAGGGCGCTGGAGAACTTGTGCTTCATTCTAGCTGGCAGGCAGTGGGCCTACTGTTCATCCTGCTGAGGCCCTGGCCCTGGTCATAGCCCTTAACAGAAGATTGATGAAGCTCAGGGGCTAGGAAACTGGGGTCACTTGCTATTAGAGCATCTAAGGATAGAGAAGGGTGTTGTGATGGCCCAGGGCAGTGCTGGAGTACATGAAAGAGCATCAAGGTTTGGACAGGTTTAGCTGTCATTCCGTGCTGGAGACAAGGGGTTTTGCACTAAGGAAGAGATAGTGAACCAGTCAGGGAAGCTGGGTACCTCCTGGCCACCCCAAGGCTCACAGCAAAACACAATCACAGACTAACATTCTTTAATCACAAAGGCACTTGAAAACCCCTACAAACCCAAAGTCTCCACCAAGAGTGGTCCTGTAGATGCCCCACCCTTCTGCCCTCCATCCACCCATCCATGGCACTCAGAGTTCATCGTGACCTGCAGAGGAATCCACACTGGGTTTGATGAAGATGCCTTCCATGGCCTTCCACATATTGTGTGTATTGGCACTGGACATACCATGCACTTCGTGCTGCCCACGGATGGGGCTCCCGTACTGCTCCCCGGTAACCGACAGGAACACGGAGGTGCCCACGTGCTGGAAGCGCACGGCAGCCTCTCGCTCCCAGTGCTGCCCTGAGCAGCGCACCGTCCACAGGTCCAGGTCGTCACCCTCACCGTCTTCCCCAAAGGCGCTCACCTCCTATGGGTGCAGGAGGCAGATGGACAGTGTTCACCACAGAAGGCACAGAGTCCCCTGTGGTCACTTGTCTGGCAACAACCTCACACCCAGAACACTGGGCCTTGGGTCCTTCCCTGTACCTTTCTGAGCTTAGCTTCCATAGCTGCAAAATGGGACACTACAACCGCCACTCCCAGCACCCAGTAGGCTCTCCCCAGCAAGGGCTTTTCAAATACACGTCCACCCTACCCCATCTGTCTGCGCAGTGATCACAGGCCCCCGCATAGCTAAAGCCTCCTCCTCTCTCCATGTTCCCCTTCCTAACCTCTCTGAGACTCACTCAACATGATGTCCAACAACCCCTCACTCAATTTCATACTTTTTCTTCTGACAAGTCCCCTAAGCACTCAGTCCCTAACCCCACAAACCCCTCCCACCCCAACTCCACCCCTCTACCTCTCCCTCCCCAAGTTCCAGTGAACTCCATTGGAGCACAAGCTCTTCCCCAGGCCTGCAAAGCCGCTAGTCTCTCCTCTGTGGCCTAGAGGACTCCTACTCATCCTTCCTGACCCAGCCTGAGTTCCTCATCCCCTGCTGGCTTTCATGTTCCCCACCCCAAAGACCTTATGGATCCTCTTCCTGGGTCCAACTCACCCCCAGGAGAATAAGTTATCCAGCCTGATCTCTCTTCCTGTCAGTCGCCGGCAGAGGTAGTGCTCAGGCTCAGAGTCACTGAGAGGAGTCTAGATTCTGTCCCTGCACCCCCCCCCTCCCCCCGCAACACAAGTAACCTCTCCCGGCCGGCCACTCACCTGGTTATTGGACAGCGGCGACGGAAAGTGGTGCGTGTGTAGGTTCTTACCGGTGAGCACGTGCGTGAGCCGAACCGCCTGCCCGCAGCGCACCGGGGACCCACGCGGGCACCCGCCCTCCGAGCCGCCACGGATCCGCCAGTAGCTATTGGCGTCGTCAGACGCCTCCACGCCAGTCACCGACTGTTGGCCGCTGCCTGTGGGGCGACACCCCACCCCACCGCGAGGTTGCGGTCAACCTCTGAACTCCCTATACTTGACTCGGACACCATAAACTTTCCCAACAACCTCAACCCTGGGACCCCAAGGGCTCACTCCCAGCCCCAATCCCTGGCCCTTGGTCTCTGGCTGAACTCTCAAGTCCCTTAGCCTGCAGCTCCTGGACGACCCTCCTCGCTCCCAATATCCCAACGACCCCCTTAAAACCGCCGGTCCTTGTCCCCCTGGGCCCCCCAGCAACTTCAGGCGGCCAGTGAGGCTCCCTGGTGACACCCAGACCAATGGCTCTGCAGACTCCCCACGACCACCCAGCCTTCAGACTCCCAGCCCCGGGCTCCGCCCCCTGACGATGCCCCATTCACGGGCCTCTGCGCACCGGATCCGTATTTGATATCGTGCGAGTGCAGCCGCACCCTGTGCTGCGTGTTGAAAAGCTTCAGCACCGACCCGCAGGTCACGAGCCCCGCGCCGGTCTTGGCGGCACCGCTGCCTGGCACCAAGAGAGTCAGCAGCAGCCCTACAAGCGCCGGTCCGGCAGCTCGGCCGCGGCCCGCGCTCCACATCGCCCCGGCCGAGCTCCGGCAGCTCGGGCCCATGGGACGCTTCCGTCTCCGCCATCGGCCAATGACAGAGGCACTGGAGGCAGCCAATCGCCAGCCAGCACGGCTCTCCGCCTGCACTGCCATTGGGTCGGCATGGAAGGGACTCGCCCCTAGCTTTCCAGAGAGGCAACTGGGGAGGGGGCTGGAGACACGAGGAGGGTTTTGATTGGTCCACGCTTCCGAGGACCCACCAATGAATGATGCCTAGGGAAGGCTGGTACGGCGCCAAGTGGTAGGAGAGAAGCTGGGGAGTCGTGCTGTAGGTGAGGGCGCCCCCCCCCCCCAGCGGCCGCTGAGACCCTGGACACCAGGCTGGGAATCCAAGACCCTGCGGGTACGTGTTCACAAAGCCCTTTGATCTTGGATCTTCGGGCTTCAATCACGATCTTTCCTCTCGGACTCTTTGTCCTCAGCTTCAGCGTCTTGAGGTTGCCGGACCACTAGATTTTGTGGTTACAAGGTCGATGTATCTCAGATATTGGATCACTTGGCTCTTCATTCCCTGGAACCCGGGATTAGTTAATCCCCCAGTTACTCGGTCATTGCCTTCCTGACAATGGGTCACCTCAGTCTCTGGACTTTGTGGGTTTTTAATTCCTCTGACCACTCACTTTTTCCAGGGCAGAATCACATGGTCATTCGACTATCGGGCAGCAGAGGGCAGCAGAGATCTGTGGTATTGAAGATGATAGGTTCTCTCACCAGGAGACCCCAAGGTTTCTTAGGAAATAAGAGCCCTGGCCAACCAAGTGACTTTGGGAAATAAGTGTAGGTAACCATGTGTCCCAGGTTTCTGACACGAGTGGGTCCCAGTCTCACTGCCTTCTCAGAGGGCTGTCAGCTGTCTTCAAGGGGGAAAACTTATATGACTATTTATTCATTTATGGAACATTCTTATCTTGACTTAACTCCCTGAGCTAGGGGCCACTGGGGAACTGGCTCTGGGCTGCATTGCTCAATGGGCTGACTACCCATGCACTTGGGGTGCAACAAAGCAGGGATAAAAGTTTATATTTAATTAAATCATTCAGAATTTTGCGTTCAGAAAGTCCAGAATAGAGCCATTTTAATTATAGAAACATGTTATTTGGGGGTTTTCATGTTTAATATTGTTTCTATTTTGAATTACATATGGTATAAGACACTTGATTCTTTCAGGGTTTAGGGTGTCTAAGTTGCTAAAGGTATGCCCTGGCATTGGCAGACCCTGCCCTTGAGGGGCCTCCACTCCAGGGTGGAGGGGCTAGAGTGTAATCTGGGAAGCAATGAAAATATCCTCTTGGATACCAACAAGCATCTCAGACTTATTATCTCTAAAGCAGAATTCTTGGTCTCTTCTCTCAAACTGCTCCCTCTCCCTAGAGGGAGTCTCAGTAATGGTACCTCCATCCCCCCCCCCCCCCCCCCCCCCCCAACCGTTTGGGACTTATCTTCAGTTGCTCTCTTTACCGCATACCTAGCATCTCATCCAACACATATTGGTGGCTCTAACTCTAAAACAGATTGTGAAGCATCTCTCCTGCATTCCTTATCACCACCCTAATCCAAGCCACCCCATCCCCCCTCCAGATATTGACCACTGCCTCTTAACAGATTTCTGTCTTTCCATCGCTCCAGCCCCTCCAAGTCATTCTCCAACAGGGAGAATATATACCTTTTTATACCTTAAAAAGCATATATCAGAGGGCACCTGGCTGGCTCAGCAGTAGAGCATGTGACTCTTGATCTCAGGGTCATGAGTTCAAGCCCCAGTTGGACATGGAGCCTACTTAAAAATAATAAAAATAAAAAATCAGGGGCGCCTGGCTGGCTCAGTAGGTGGAGTGTGTGACACTTGATCTCAGGGTTGTGAGTTTGAGCCCCAGGTTGGGTGTAGAGATTACTTAAAAATAAAATCTGAAAAAAAAAAAAAAAAAGCATATATCAGATCATGCCAGGCACCTGCTGAAAGCTGCCAACAGCTTCCCACTGCAGGTAAGACCAGAGGGTGGTTAGGACACAGCAAGCAATCTCCCCGACAGGCAAAGACAGAATTCCAAGTACAGCAGAGACCCAAGAACTGGAATAGGAGAAACCAACATGGCTCTCCATCAACTTTCTCAGAGCTTCATGGCTGGAGCTGTTCTCTTTCCCTGCTCCCCACTGCATACCGCCTTCCGCAGCTGGCAGATGCTCAGGGCTGACTATGGTGTCTCCACAGACTTCTGCTTTCCAGCCACAGTTTGTCTTCAGGTTCAGAAAAAAATCTGATCTGCTCCACTTGGTTCCAGGGACTGCTCAAGGTGAAATCAGCTATGGATGGGGAGGAGGGGTAGTAGCTGGTCTCCAAATATGGCTACTAACAGTTCCTTCCATCCCTGTAAGCGTAAGCTGCTTCTCTCATTAACACATGGACTCCATTTTCCCTCCCCTTGAATCTGGGCAGGCATTGCCATTCGCTTTGACCAAGAGAATGGCACAGAAATGCTGTTTTGGGGCTTCTGAGCAAAGCTGCAAGAGGACCAGTGGTTCTCGATTTGTCTCTCTAGGAAGCCAGCTGCTGCACCGTGCTGTAAGGAAGTGCAGGCCAGAGGACTGAATGAATGGTTAGGGGCCTTGGGGAGATCCTAGAGGGGGAGAGGCCATGTGGGATGTTCTGGTCTCAGCCATGTCCCCAGCTAAAAGCAGCCACACAAGAAACTATCTCCACCACTGCCAGCTGAGCCTGCCAACCACCAGCATCAGGAAAAATGATGACTTTGTTTGAAGCCACTTAAGCCTTGGAGTGGTTACATAGCAACAGATACCTGATACAGATACAGGAGCTAAAGTCAGATGTCTTTAGCACAGTGTACCAGTGGTTCCCAAAGGGGCTGCTCCCACTCCAGGGACATTCCCTAGACATGTGCCTCTGAGGCCAGGGTGGGTGTATGTTCTTTTTCCCTTGAGGACTTGGCAGAGAGACCTGGAAAGCTGGCAGGTTTCATGCCAGCTGCTATCTCTGAGAGCCCTAGGGCTCCCCTCCCGGTTCTGTCCTACAGACAGGATTTCTTGCCTCTCCAGAGGGGGGTGGGTCGGGGGGAGATGCTCCACACTGTCCACCCTTGTTTTTAGCACTCAGTGCAAACTGCACCAGAATTTCCCAGTCTATGCCAGCATGCCTGGCTGGCTCAATTGGAAGAGCATGTGACTCTTGATCTCGGGGTTGTGAGTTCGAGCCCCAGGTTAGGTGTAGAGATTACTAAAAATAAATAAACTTAAAAAATAAAAATCTCTCAGTCCACCCCAATTGCAAGCTCCTAGGGCAAACACCTGACTGGCCTAGCTTAGAATAGGGATGTGTCAAGAGGGCTAGTCAACTGTGGCCAAGTGATATGGCAAAAAGGTACAAAAATGTTGTGGCCTGACACTGTGGTGGCCTCAGGGAATGGGCCTTATGAGTTGAGCATATGCCCTAAAAGATCCTTGCCACAAGAGATCTCTGGAAAAATGGGTCCCTGATCCACCAACTTAGGACCCCGGTTGCTCTGACTGGCAGCAGAGCAGGTCTTTCTCCTTGAACCACAGGGCATGGGTGTGGTATGGAAGCTCCTCACTGACTGGCTCCAGAGAAGCTCTGCAGTGGCTGTGTCTTCACACATGGAGTGCTGAGCGTGGTCAGGCTTGGTTGAGCAGACTTGGGCTCTATACGCCCAGGTGGGACCTGTGTGATCTGTGTGAGCAGGTGGCTCACACCTCCCCCATATCCCTGAAACAGCAGCCCACACAGCGAGTCAGAGTGGAGCATCTTCACATGTTCTTTTGACAGGGTGGAGGGGAAAGAGGTTGAGCGGTTCCCTAGGTGAAGATGCCTGAACAGCGGAACAAAATGGCTGCCCTGGGAAGGCAGAGAGAAGGCAGGTTCTGAGCTGGTAGCACAGGATGGCCAGAAGCCCCAGAAGAACCTTGGAGATGAGACCTGCCAATCACAGCACCAGCCATGCCCACAGACCCTTCCAGAGAAAGCTGTCTGGCCAGGGGCACTACTGAAAGGGTAGTCACATGGCCAGCCTGGAGCAGCCAATCCACAGCTTGACAGACCGTGAGCCCCCATGTGACCCCATGTGACAGACCGTGAGCCCCCATGAGCCCCCATGTGATCGATCCATAGTTTGGATCCTCCAGATTCAGGAGCTGGGAGCTGGGAAATACAAATTAGGAAGACAGGTAGGCATGGGAATATCAGGAAAGGGAGGATGCATGGTTCCCCAATAGGAACATGAGGGTGTGGCACAGCAAAGGTAGCAGGTTGCTGCCCTGGCAGAGGAGGAGCTCTCTGGAAGCAGGAACCACAATGCTCAGGAGCCATTAGGAAAATGCACCATGAATCCTAAGAGGCTTGAAGAGTCAGGAAGGTGTACACTGGGGCAGAGAAGAACCATAAGCAGACACTTGTGTTCAAGCATGCATGTGAGGTGAGGGGGGCGGGGGGTCAGGGTATGGCCAGCTGTCATGAAGGCTGGCTGTGGCCAGGCCTGCGGGAGGTGTTACTTCAGGCGCAGGTGCTCAGTCATACGGAAGTGGGGCTGAAATCTCCAGACAACAAAACTGTGCTCCATCAACACAGACTTTATTTCTCCCTCTGGCTTTCCTGATAAGCCAGCAGAGCTCCTCGTGGGCATTCAGACCACCCTGACCTCTGCTCAGGGCAAGGGCCGGGGGGGGGGGGGGGGTGCAGCACTCCATTGGAGCAAGAGGATGAGCAGGGAATCAAGCACTGGGTGCAACTCATAGGCCTCACGGAGCATGACTGTGGCCCACATCTCTGGAGTCACTGCTGACATCGGGCTCCACTTGAGACTCGGGAGAGCTCTGGGGTTTGCCCTTGTCCCCAAAGAAGTCATTATTCTTGTCCTCGTCCTCTTCCTCCTCATCACCTTGACTGTCCATGTCTACAACTTCCTGACACAGATCGGAGCCCCTGTCTGTGCCAGTGAACATGAAGGGCCTGGGCTCCTCCTGGCTCTTGGGCTCCTTCTCCTTGAGTGTAGTATCCTCCTGAGTTGGGAGGAGCTGAGGGTCCAGCAACTCACTGTGGAGAGTGGGCTCTGTGTCCTGATTCTTTTGGGTGGACAGCTCAGGCAGCGTGGAGGGGGACTCCGTGTTGCTCCGGGGCGCCCCCTGGTGGGCAGTGCTGCGGTGGGCGGTGCCGCGGTGGGAGTCGTGCTGGGACGCTTGTCTAGACAGCTGTCGGGCCCACTCTGCCTCCTCCAGCTTGCGCAACAGGCAGTTCCAGTTGATCTTTGAGGACAGGCAGATTTGGGAGCCCTTCACTTTCTTGAAGCCCAGGAGGAGGTCCACGAGCGTCTCGGTGACAGGGAAGGAGATGAAGCCTAGCTGCTTAGAAAGGTTCTTCTCGAATTTGTACTTGCAGATGAGCAAGGACACGACCTGCTCCACCAAGTAGTTGATGAGCTCCTGGTACAAGGGGTTGGAGAGGTGGGATATGGTGGACTTGGATGAGATGGAGGGCAGTGGCTTCTTCTTCATGAACTTGTAACTGGGGCTCTAGTGCAATAGCCGGGGAGGGAAAAGGAGACACGTCATGCCATTCCTGATGCCTCAGGATGCCCCTCACACCCGAGCACCCTCCATCCACATCACCCACACAGATGCCACGCTTGTTGCACTAGTGTTATGGCCTTGCCACATCTGCTATCCTGTCTCAATCAGCAGCTGAGCCCTGGTCCTGCATGTGGGCCACACCCTCACACTTACCACACTGTTCCCACACTTGACCAAACCGGTCAGGCCTGGGGCCAGGCTGGTGATGTCAGTCACAGTGCCACCCAAACTGGAGCGTGGATAACCTGGGCTCTGGTAGATTGTCCCCCAGACCAAGGTTCAGAGGAAGGAAGCCTGCCTCAGCCTTGATGGGTGAGATGAAGGTCAGGGGCTGTGCTGGGGGTCTACCAGGGTGAAGCCACCTATGTCTTCTCTGTACTCTTTCTGAGCAACTCCCTCTCAGCAAACACACTGGAGGATCCTAGGTTAGTGGGAGCACAGGTAGCTGGGCCTAGGATGTGGGGCCCCACTCTGGGCTTAAGCTGCTGTCTACAAGGGACAGGACCCTCCCCACATAGAAGGGCCCCTCAGATTCACAGGCAAACATTACAAAAAGACCCAGAATAAAATCTTGGCTTTATTCATCTTCAACAACACCTGACAGTAACCAGGCCAGGATTTCTGCTCCCAATCAGTTCGTCCCCGGCTCAGGTGGTTTCCACAGTGCAGGGCAAGATACCTGTGATGGTGGCTAAGGGTGGTTGCTGAAGGAACCCTTCCCTAAACCCCCTTGTCCCACCCTTGAGGTCACCTCTGGATACAGTGAAGCAGATGGGGAGAAGCTTCTTACTGAGGAGGCAAGTGGTGAGAACACGGGAAGGTGGTGGGAGACGTGAGGGGAGAGGGAGATGAGAGGAACTGTGCCCTGGGTGGTGGGCTGGGTCTGGCTGGAGGGCCCTTCAACCACGATCCCAGGGGCAGGCAGGGTGAGGTGCAGGCTCCACCAGGGCTGGGCCTTCTGGCTGAAGCTCAGGGACCCTGAAGTAGGTATGGATGGTGTCTGTATTTCAGGGTCCTGGCCAGGCACCTCCTGTCTGCGGTGGGATGAGGGGACCTTGGGTTCTTCTGTGGGTGTTACCTTGAGCCTGAGTCTGGTGGCCACTTGGGCACTGGACATGGGGGAACCACCTTCCTTGGGCTTGGCCTGTCCTCTGCTCTTGGTGCTCTTTCTGCGAGCCATCTTGGGGCTGGAGGTTCTGGTGGGTAGCATATCATAGGGCTCCTCCTCATCAGTGGGTGTGGCTAGCTTGGAGCCTGGCATGGAGTCAGAGTTGGGCTCTGTTGCGGGCTCCCATTCTGATGGGAAGAGAGGGCAGCCATCATGGCGGCGGGCACCACGGAGCTTGTCCACAGCCTGGCTGACCACACTCTGCAGGGCAGGGAAGAGCTGGTGCTCAGCCAGAAAGTCCAGAGTCCGATGGGGCTCACGGAATGAACAGTAGCCAGGCAGGTCAAAGGATGCTGGCTGGCTCAACAATGACTTGATCTCCTTATTAAACTCTTGCTTGAGGCAGATCAGTTCCTGTTCTCCAGGGCCCAGCTCTGATGTTTGAGGTGTGCCTGAGCTTGAGCCCAGCTGGCCTGAGACCCAGGACAGAGGCGGCTCCTGGGTCCACTGGCTGCTGGCATGGCTGTCCAGTGAATCCCACAGCAGGGAATCCCTCTGGAAGCAGGACTGATCCAGGCCTTTCTGCAGAGAGAGGGGGACTTTCAGGGGCAGCCAAGCCAGGCCTAACCCTAGCCCTGGGTTCTGGACTGGGGTCCATCCCGCCTACCCTGTGCCATGGCCCTGGATCTCACCCCTCTGTTCTCCAGCTTCAGCAGCCGTTTGAGGTTCTTCTCCAGCAAAAGTTTGTCCCTCATGGGTGGCAGTGAGCCCATGCCATGGGTGCCCAGGTCACTGTCCTGGCTGTGGGATCCCAGCCAGCCAGCTGTGAGGCTGTTATGGGAGTCAGACATGGAGCTAGAGCAGGATGGGTAGTTGTTGGGACATCCAGTGCAGAGGCTGGGCCGGACACGGTGCCGGTGCATGGTACTGAGGCTAGGCTGGGCACGTACCCGCCGCCTACCCCTTGGTATCTCTATTGGGTCCTGCACCTCCACCAGTGGCACCCCAGCCTCTGTCTTCATGGTGGTCATGCGCTCAGTGGCCTCCTCCACCACCGTCTGTAGGCTGTCCAGCACCTGGCCTTTGACAAGGAAATCCAGGAAGTTACCGAAGGGCCGAGGGTCCCTTGGGTTTTGTTGGTGGCCACGGAGCCCTGAACTGTCTGTGAGAGTGTACCTCGATGGTGGGTGTGGCATGTGGCCCAGCTTGGAGACTTGTCCCATTTCCAGGAACAGTGGCTTCTTAGGCAGCTGCACCAGAGCAGACAGGCATCATGTCATATAGGGCATGGATGCTCCACAAGGAGTAGGGGGTTTCCTGGAGGTCCTCCTAGGGCACCAGGAGCTGGGTGGGAGTGGGCAGTGGAAGGCACTGTGTGTGTGTGTGTGTGTGTGTGTGTGTGTGTGTGTGTTGTTTTTTATAAAATTTATTGTCAGGAACTATGTTTTAGAGTCAGGAAGTTTCTAGGTCTGGACCCTGGCTCTGCCACTGCAGGTTGTGACACCATAGGCATGATGGCCCCTCTTGAGGTCCAATTTCCTCTTCTGCAAAGTGAGGCTTGATTTCAGGTCATCCTAACGCTTCCCTGACACATACATTTCACATATATAACATGTGGCTAGAGAGTCAGAAAGCCCACTTCTGCCCTCACACAGGGCAGGACAGAAATGGGCAATCACAAACCCCTTTGAGCCCTACTTGGGTTCCTCACCTGTCCTTAGAGCAGACCAGTCCTGTCTCCACTGCACAGACCACCTGTAGTCCTGAACCCTCGGCTCCCCATGGCTGTTTCTGAAACTTTGAGCCTTGGGCCCTGAGTAGACTCCATGCTTCCACTCTGGAGTACCAGTCTACCAAGCTCCTCCCCAGCTGTTGGAGGTCAGGGGACACAGTGAATGAAGTTTGAGGGTGACTAGGGCCCAGCAGGGGGTGAGAGGAGTGGTCAAGGTGATAAGGATGTCACTACCAGGCCCAGAGAGGAGGTCAACAGGCACTGAGAAAGGGGGGCTGTGGTCTGGGGTGCTGGAGCTGGCGGGGAACATTTTGGGGGTCTTAAAGTCAGGGTCCTGCCAGACACACTTACCCGGGCCACGTAAGTGGTGTGGCCGGCCTCATCGTCTGCCAAGTATCCTGAGTGATGGCGGCAACTGGTCATGGTGAGGGTGAATTGCTGTCTGCCTCCTCTCTCTCTGGTTCCGAAGCACAGCCACGGATTCCTCTCTGCGCCTGGCGGGGAGATGGTGTGAGGGTCTCCCTAGGCCTCAATGAGTCCGACTCTCCCTTCGTCTGTCAGCCACTGTGTCAGCAATCCCCGGATCCGCAGGTTCCTCGCTCCCCTTACCCCACGTCCTTCACATGTCGGGCCCTTCCTCTGCTCGGAATTCCCTGGGTGTCTGCGCACGGTCCGTCCGTGTCCAGAGTCGTCGGGGCTGAGGTCCCCAAGGATGTCCGCATACTGTCTCTGACCATCTCTGGGCCTGGATGTTTCCGACCCTCCCTCCTCCTAGACCCCGGAAGCCCTGTTGTCTGCCCCTGGTTCAGAGCTGACCCGCTCACCAGAGTCCGTGCCTCGCTCAGTGCCAGTCAATATAGCCTGGGCCCACTCCAGGGAGGCGACACAGAGCTCTGGAGTTGGCCCATGTCAGCAGGGCTTGCTCATTTACATGCTGCGTCCTGATTGGTTCGCAATGCTGTCTAATTCCGCCACAATGGTTGAGGGCGGGACCCAGGCTGGCCCCTCCCCCACTTCCTCTGAATTTGCCTTGCCCATATTCACTGTGGGAGATTCAGGGGTTGCTTCCGACCGTTCCACGTAGGAGACTGGGCACCTGAGGGAAGCCCTAAGGGTCAAAGCCACAGTCTCCTCTGGTGACACAAGCACTTTCCTCCTGGGCCTCCTGATCCTTTCTAGGGTCCTCTCCTTGCCCAGTGTGGGGGAACCCAGGAGAGTCTTCAGCCCTCTCCCTCTGCAGTGTCCCTGAGCACAATGGTAAGAGTCCCGGCTCTAAGTCACAGACCTAGCTTCAATTCCTAGCTCTACTGTTTCCTCCCAGTGTGACTCAACCTCTTGTCATCTGCTCCTCCTCTGTAAACAGTTGAATGTTCTTCCATATGAGAATATAGAGATTAAATCAAATCTGCATACAACACACCTGACACCCCAATAAGAGCCCTGTGTATCTTTACCTCCTTTCCCCCTCTGCCCAGTAAACTCCTCCTAATGTCCCCCCCAGGTGTCACCTTCCAAGAAGGCCTGCCACCCTCAACAGAATTACCAAAAAAACCCATTCTAGGCTCTGCTACAAGGTATTGTTACTCATTTACCATATGGTGCTCCTTGGGGGTAGGAACAGAGGCACACACCCCTAATCTCTAATATTTCTAATACCAGTAAGTGCTCAATAAATGTCAGTTCCTCTTTCCAATCTGCTTACCCTCAAGGGCTGTGGTCTTTTCAGGATCAGCTTCCCAGTGGAGAAAGATAGTTTAAGTCCAACAATTCAATAATCACAACTCAACACAATAACCCTTATGCCAAGAGGTTGATAAGGGCTCTATGAGGCCTCTGATCCATACAATGTCCCACAAGGAACATATTATTTGTTATCTCAAATTCAGCTCTGCCTTCTCTGCCCCTGACCCAGGGGGCTGCTAGGGTCTAGAGGACCAGGGTAGACCCAGAGCTTTGGAGGTCAAGTCGCAGCTCCACTACTGGCAGGGTCACTTTGGGCAAGCCACTTTTCCCCTCTGAGCCTCAGCTTCCTCATCGGCAAAACAGGAATAACATTACCAATCTCATGGGCTGGAGACAAATGCTGCACTTTCCATTGGGAAAAGAAACACAGCCACATCACAATGAAAACTCTCACTGTCAACCATGGTGACTATATAGTCATCAGTAAAGAAAGCTTTTCTGCACCACCAAGGAAAAAAATGAGATTATGAATGTAAAAGTTGTATCCTGGCACAGAGCTCAATTGGGGCAATCAAGGACTAATGCTTCCTCAAATGAAGCCATTGTTATACACGTTTTGTTTCATTTTCTTACTTAGAACGTTCTTTCTAGAATGTTTTTTTTTAAACCTCCTCTTAGAAAAAAAATCACCAAAGACAAATAGGCAGTTGAAAAAGTTCATAGTCACTATCAAAAAAATGAAACACTACAAGAATGGGATAACACTGATGTGATCATTATCTTCTCAAAACAAACAAAAACTTTAGGGTGGGGGAGAAAAGGAATTGGGTTTGTTTATTTGCTTAGAAAAATGCTGGAGAGACACTATCTAGAAAGTTAACAGTAGCGACTTTAGGGAAGAGTAAGAGGTTTTTTTTTTTTAATAGGGTTTTTTT
The DNA here is from genome assembly GCF_023721935.1 of Panthera uncia. Lineage (NCBI taxonomy): Eukaryota > Metazoa > Chordata > Mammalia > Carnivora > Felidae > Panthera > Panthera uncia. The sequence continues at coordinate 63,361,011 of NW_026057586.1, forward strand.
CTGTATTTTTCATATTAAATATAATTTTTGCAGTTACCGAAAGTTCCGCGTTGCAATAAATCCGGCGGAGCGCGCTGTGTGGTCCAGAGGATCGTTGCAGGGCCACATTGAGACCGGTAGGTGGCGAGAACAAAGGCGAAGTGCAGCTGCGTGAGGGCTTGCGCTTCAGGGCGGAGCCTCCGACTGCGTCTAGGGGTGGGGCCTGGGTCCAGTCCTCTAGGGTCCGGGGCAGTCCGCGGAAGTGTCTATGGCTGGACCGCGCGTGCGCCTCGTGGTCACCGCAGATGACTTTGGTTACTGCCCGCGGCGCGATGAGGGCATCGTAGAGGCCTTCCTGGCAGGAGCTGTGACCAGCGTGTCCCTGCTGGTCAACGGCGCAGCTGCGGAGAGCGCAGCGGATCTGGCCCGCAGGTGAGTGGCGGACCCCTCCAGGGTCGGGGCTGGCTTCGGGAGCCGCCGCCCCGCGGCAGCCAGTTCTCCCGCTCGCGCTCCGCCTGCAGGCACAAAATCCCCACGGGCCTTCACGCCAACCTGTCCGAGGGCCGCCCCGTGGGCCCGGCCCGCCTAGGCGACTCGTCGCTGCTCAGCCCCGAAGGCTTCTTCCTCGGCAAGATGGGATTCCGGGAGGCGGTGACGACCGGAGGCGTAGCTTTGCCCCAGGTGCGGAGGTGCGGCTGCAGGAAGATGCTCGAAAGGATCCCCAAGGCTCCGCCCTGAGGGTACCGTGAAGCCTTTAGTGGCAGGAGCTGGCGATGGATGTTTCCCTAGTTCAAACGAGCAATCACACGGAGGCACCTGGAGGGAACCCTCCTTGGTAGCTGCTCCGGGACGTTCAAGGTGCCTGTCATCCTCTCTCTCCAGGTGCGGGAAGAGCTGGAGGCCCAGCTGATACGCTTCCGAGAATTACTGGGCGGGGACCCCACTCACGTGGACGGGCACCAGCACGTGCACGTGCTCCCAGGTGGAGGGCATTGTTCCCTGGAAGGGGGCTGCGGGTGAGAGGTGGTCCCAGGTAGTAGGAGGTGCTACTTCCTGACTCCATCCCGCCCGCAGGCGTGTGCCAGGTGTTCGCAGAGGTGCTGCAGGCCAATGGGGTGCGCTTCACAAGGCTGCCGGTGGAACGTGGGGTGGGCGACCGCGCGTGGCTCGAGGCCCCCGCGCGTGCCTTCGCCTGCTCGGTGGAGCACGACGCCCTGGCCGCCGTGGCCCCCTTCTCCCGCTACGGCCTACGGTAAGGCCCCCCGCCCCCTATCCCGAATCCTAGTGAGCCCGGCCGGCAGTTCACCTGACAGCTGTGTCCGTTCCTCATCGTTGAAGGCGGTCAGGCGTCGACTTAGGTTGCCCCCGTCCCAGATCTGTCCAGTCACAGGCCTAGCCCTGCCCATCACATAGTCCTGCTGCACCCTGCATGCCCCTGATGCCCCGACATCCACAGGTGGACGGATGCCTTCGTGGGCCTGAGCACCTGCGGCCGGCACATGTCTGTTCATCGTGTATCAGGAGCACTAGCACAGGCCCTGGAAGGCATACCCACGGGCCATACCCTGACAGCTGAGCTGATGGCACACCCTGGCTACCCCAGTGTGCCTCCTGCCGGCGGCTGTGGTAAGGGTCCCGATGCCTTTTCCTGCTCATGGGAGCGGCTGCATGAGCTGCGTGTCCTCACCGCACCCACACTGCGGGCCCAGCTTGCACAGGACGGAGTACAGCTCTGCGCTCTCCACGACCTAGATTCCAAGAGGCCTGGGGAAGCCACTCTGAAAACCTTCCTGGAGCGCTCCCCGCCATGACCCTGATAGCCAGCCAAACATAAACACCCGTTAGTACACAAAAAGGGGACCAGTGTCAAGCCCTGGGACATCCTAGAACCAGGCTGAGAGCCAGGGTCCAGTAACATACTTCCCTGGGCAGGACCCTGTCACATCTGTGTCCAGGTCCTCATGGCTCAGAATGGTGGCCAGAGCTTTGGCAACCCATCTTGGCTACAGATGACATCTGGGCCTGGGGCCTGCCAAGCATTTGGTGCCCTTCAAGTTGTCATGTAAGTTAGCATCTTCCTTGTCCAGATGTAGTAGAGATCACTGTATTAATAAAATATTTGTCTTGTAAACTTGGATGGTTTATAAACTGTGCCCATAAAACGTTTGCAGACACTTAAGGCAAAAGCAACTCAGGGCCCAAACCAGGTCATTATTCCAGAGTAGATATGCAAAACATACTCCACATTTGGGAGGAAGGGGTTTGGGAGAAGAATGTCTCACTTCTTGCCTCCTTTTGGGGAGATACTATAATCTCAGATTTTATTTAAAAAGTCACCTGTTCCAGGCACCTGGATGGCTCAGTTAAGCATCTGACTCTTCATTTCAGCTCAGGTCATGATCTCAGGGTTGTAAGATTGAGCCCCAAGTTAACACCTAGCGTGGGAGCCTGCTTAAGATTCTCTTTCTCTCTGCCCCTCTCCTGCTCTCAAGTGTGTGCACGCGTGCTCTCTCTTAAAAAGTCACTTGTTCTAAACAAGCAGTCCTTTGCCATCCTAGGGGCAAATAAAAGGAGGTCCTGCAAGCCTGTTTAATATTCTCCAAGAGGAACCGTCTATGGAAATGGGATCCTGGACTCTTCACTGCCTGGTGATGTGTGCATGCCCCGTCACTGGGGTTCATGTGTCTCGGATCAAGGAGATGCAGGGAGCAGATGGGGAAGGTGGTAGGGAGTTCTTGGGAGCACAGTCCTGCCCGGCTCTAGAGTGTTGAAAGGCAGATGGAACGATGATCCTGTTTCATTTAATCTCAGGTAATAGTGCCTATGTGCAAGGAACAACGTCCTCGTTTTACAGACCTAGGAGTGGCAGGACTTTGAAGCTGCCTGTACGTTTTTTCACCATGCAGTGTCAGGCAAGCAATCAGGTGCCTAAAGAGCTCTCTCTTGGCCTGGGCTGCCTTGAGGGATGTACAGCTTTCTTTGAGAGGTGAGGGTGGGATCTTGCTCCTCCTTTGTGCTGTCCGGATCCTACATCTCTAACCCTTGACTGTGGCTTCACGCTTTTCTTTCCTGGCTTCATCTTCTACTCTACACTTCCCTTGACCATGATTCTTCCAGCAACAGGCCCTTTCCTCCATAGCTGTGAAGTGGAATCCCTTAGCCCCTCCAATTGCCTTGCCTCAGTGTACTGGGGTCTGGCCACATTCCTGCAGGCTGCTGGCCAGAGCTGGTAGGGGTGGCCTGAAGGCAACCTATTGGCACAGAAGCTCCCTTGAGGGAGGTTCTGCTATTTTGAGAAGAGGAGGCAGTTGGCTGTGTGGCTCTGAGGCTGAGGACAGAGGTATGGGTGGACAGGAGAGAGATTTGGGATCTGCACAGCTAAAGCTGTGGAGTCACCCAGAGAGGGAGAGAGGGGTGATCAGAGATGAGGGCCCAGATCAGCCCTAGGGACCATGAGGGTTTAACAGTGGAGAGGAGAGAGGCTGTGGCCAGGAGACAGAGGTCTACTTCAGAAGGGGTGGGAAAGTGATAAGGCAGAAGGCTGCAGGCAGACCAGGCCCACTGTGGGGCTGGTCACTAGCACCCCACTGGGGAGATGGGGTATTCCTTATGTCAAACTTGCTGTGCACTGGGTGGCTTGGACAAGGGGTTTACTGTTCTCTACCCATCAGTCATGTATGGAAGGTCTGCTCTGGGCCAGGCAGGACTGGGTGCTCAGATTGCCTAGCCTGTGTGGAGCTCACAGTCTGGCACATACATGGGCTTAGCTGGCTGGACTGCGGTGGGAGAGAGGGGGGAGGAACACAAAGTAGAGTGTGGGGCCAAAGTGGGGCTCCTAACCCAGCCAGGCCTGCTCAGAAAACGCTCTCTGGAGGAAGTGACTTCCTTCTTTGGGCCTTGGTTATGGGCCTCCATCCACCATTGAGCAGTCCTTTCCACTCTGATCCTCTGAGGCGTGTATGGTGTCCCCAGGAGCCCTCCTGCAAAAACATGTCCCAATCACCCAGGAAACAGCCATTTAGCAAGTACCACCTGAGCCAGGCCACCTTCAGCTCTGCTCCTCCGGTTGGTGCCACTGCCCCACACTGCGTGAGGGAAGCAGGGAGAAGAGGAAGAGCCAGTGCAAATGGGGCAGGAAGAACTAAGACCAGTCTGGCTTTGCCTTTGATGGGGTCAGGTGGCTGCCCTGCAGAGTGGGGCACAGAGGTGCTACCAAATGAAGAGAGTAGGCTGAGAGGCTGACAGCCTGTGGATTGTGCGATGAGGAAGTCCTGGGGCCCTTGCCAGGGAAGCCTCAGGAGGCTGGCCAGGGGCTGACAGAAGCCAGGCTGCAGTGGGCACAGGAGTGATGAAGTAGATGCATATTTTGAGCTGAACAATTAATACAGGAGTGAGGAAGGCAAGAAAATGGTGGCTCCAGAGTTGAGGAAGTTGAGCGAAGGTCCTGTAGCACTCTGGTTTTGGGAAAGGGGTGGGGACTGTGGCTGTGTCTGGGGTCCAAGAACCTGAGTGATGGAATGTAACAGGCTCTGGAGCCAGACTGTAAAAACACAGGCCACGTGTCCTTGCCTGTCACTGAACTTTGGTTTCTTCCTCTGTAAAAATAGGGATAATGGTGTCCATGGGGTTGTCTTAAGAGTCACAAAGGATAAAGTCTTAAGAGGCAGCAGAGTTGATCACCCTGTTGATGATCAAGGGAAAGGACTAGCTCCTTGCTTGCAGGTAAAATGACACTCCAGGAAGGTTCCTCCTGGACACCTGCAGATGTAGCTGACAGGGCAGGTCTGGTATCAGCTTGTGTCAAATTCCCAAGGGGACTTAGGAGGCCTTGGAGGCAGGTTTCTGGCTGGGATGGTTCAAGGAAATGGCCTAGCCTCACCCTCAGGTGCACCCTCATTTAGTTCAGTGAGGTTGAACAAGACAGCCACTCTCTAGGGGCCTCAGTCTGCTCCTCTGCTAAATGTACATAATACCACTCTCTCGGGACTGACAGATGAACTGAAGTGATGCATATACAGAGGCCACTGTCCCTTCCCCTGACACCCAATGGGTCCTTCCACAGGCCCCAATGGCCTGGATTTCAGCTTTTTCTGCTTCCCTCGTGGAAAGACCACACACCTGTGAGTGCCTCTTCTGGAAAAGCTGGGCATGGGGAGAGAGGAGCAGGCAGAAGAGCCTAGGCCCTGGCCACCCCTTCCCCATCTCCAAGAACATAGGCCCCTGGCTCTGCCCACCCCCAGTAAGGAAGAAACCCACAAAACCAAACCAGTGTCGGAGAGCATTTTTATTAAGGGCAGCAGAACGGGATCGCAGCATCTTAGAAAGCCTATTCTCTGCCGTTGGCAGGGAGTGGGAGGGAACCCGGCGCACTTCGAGGAACCCAGTGCTTGTGAATTCCTGAGTAGGCTCAGGTCAGTGGTGGCTGCTCGACAGCTCTCCCCTTCTCCAGAAGACCCAGCTGTTCGGTTGTGGAGCAGCCAGGGCTGTCCGCCAGCATGCTCAAAGCCTGCCCTGGGGACTGCCAGTCTGGAGGGGGGCAAGCTGCCCAGGCCTGAAGGAGGGACCATCCCCTGCCTTGCTCTCCGAAGGCCAGGCCTCTGACGGGGCAAACCATGGGGTGCCATGCCAGGGCTGAGAGTCCCTGAGGGGCTGCTAGCTTTAGCAAAGGTATCCTCCTGAGCACAGAAGTGAGAGGGCAACAGGCAGGCAAAGCTACGCTGGTAGAGATATGAAACAATGGGACAGTTTCCAAGAATGGCAATATTTCTGGATTCAGAGAAGCAATGAGAACAAATGGTGGCTTATTTGGATAGCTTCTGACAGAATTTGGCATTTTATTAACAAATCTGTGTGTGAGTGAAATGAAGTCCATTATCACCTTTCTGCTAATGAAGAGACAGATGTGGAAACACTGGCCCGGTGCTCCTGCCTTCCTGGGCCCACGGGAGTCTCCAGAACCTGCCCTGGCGCACCTAGGACTGAAGAAGCCAAGTTCATTGCCACACTGCAGGGGCCACGCACCTGGACAACTAAACAACGTTCTGCTGCCTAACCTACCCATCACACCCACCTCTGCACAGGTAAAACCATCTTACAGGTCTGTAAGGCCCAGAAAGATCTCAAGTAAGAGAGCTAAAAACAGAAAGCCAGGTTTCTTTATCTTCCCCACAGGATCTAGTCGCCCCCCCCCCCCCCCCCCCCCGCCACCTCCACCCAAGAGCCAAGAAGGGCAGCCGCCAGTGGCAAAAGAGGAGTTGGTGACACACGGTGTTTGGACCATCGGCTTCCTCTGGGTGTCAGTGACACGTATTCTCTATTTCAGGGGCAGTCCCACTTGCTTTGAAAAGACATTAACATTCAAATCCTTACAAGTTCATCTGATGATAAATTCTAAGGTCAATTTTTATTTCTACAAAAAAAGGCAGTCAAAACAATATAAAACACATGTAAAGGATATTATTGAGTGAGCTTCAAGTGGAGCTTGACTCTGCAAAGGCTGTGAGTCCAGAGGGAGGGGGAAGGCCGTCTTGTTCCTGGGCTGGCCGGCTGCTCCGAAGAAAGGGGCCAGCAGGGCGCCAGCAACCCCAGACTGGTGCTGGCTACAGCCGAGTCCTGCCAACTCCAGCCAATTCCAACCCCGCAAAGGGTCAAACTGCCAAGGGAGGGTCGCAGTGGGGCTGCGCTGCACTGAGGAGCTGGGAGAGGGAGCTCCATGGCACATTCAGATGGAGCTCGGTGACAGGTGAGCGTGGAATTTCACATGGACATTCTGGCTTTGGCGTTGTTGCCTGCACTGACACATCTTCTACAATGGTTGCAGGGAGGAGTGTCAACCTTTGGCTTCAGGAGCCTCTCTGGCGAGAAATTCCTCACACAAGTGCCAGCTCACACAAGTGCCAGCATCTTCTGGTGGGTGGGCCCTCCCCTGGGGTCACCACAGACATGGGTTACCCCAATCAGGCCAGGCCAAAGTTCAATCACGCACACAGACATCAGGGTTTGCCCATTTAATCAACGTTATTGTGGTAACACCAGCTGGATTTTTACATAAGAACTGGGCCTCCCTTTTCACGGAATTTTTTTTTGGGGGGTGATGAGGGGGAGGTGGTGGGGTGGTGACTGGTCGTTTGCTTGTTTTTAAATTTTTTTTAAAGGATGTTATAAATTGGAGCCAGGAGAATTTGAACCAACTCCCACACAGGGCAGTGCAACGTGGGAGTAGAGAAGACACCAGAATCACCAGGAGTGGTCTCTTCTCTTTGCGGAGGAGACGGGCCTGGGTCTGGGGAAATGAATGAGTGAAAAATAGACCGAATGCAAGAAGGTGGGAGTTGCAGGGGCAGGGGAAGAAAGGGAACTGCAACCTTTTTTTCTTTTTTCCTTTTTTTTTTTCTTAACCTTAAGGGCTAAATGTAAATTGAAAATTTTGGATCAATTTGGACAAGAAAAGAAATACCATTCTTTTAAAGTAGATTGAAGCAGTGATTTTTAAAACAAAGAAAGCAGAACTAGAACATCTTAAATTTTTAATCCTTTCTTTACAGGTTACCTAGACCACTTTTGATTAAGAAAACTGTAGAAAGTTAGTAACTGCCACAAGCAAACGCCAGGCGGCGGAACGTGTCAATTTTCCACAGAGTCCTGCTTTGCCGGGTGTCTGAATGCGCTGCTCGGGATCTCCGCTCACACTCGCTGGAATCAGTCGCGGCAGAGTTTAGTCCACAGGTCGCTTCTCCCCGTATTTCTTTGTAAACTCTTCAGCGTTCTTACAGAATTTTTTACGGTCCTTAGAGTATTCTTCAGCTAGGTCAGCCCGAAGTGGGTGCTCGGGCTGGGGGTCGTTCACCAGTGCTATGAGGGACTGGATTACTGCCAAGAAAAGGACCAGGCACCGCTGGTTAGAACAGTCTCAGAAAGGGCAAAACTTTGACTGCAACACTGATTTACATCGATGTGCTTTTATGAGAAAGCAGCCTCCTGTTTATCCAAAATTCTAACCACCAGAGCGCAACCCATCTTTTCTCTGTAGCTGGGAGAAGGTGCTGAGCCACAAGCAGCTAATACATCAGCAGTTAACTGGTCAGATGACACCTCCACATCTCCAGGAACCTTCCTGAACTGACACCCTGGGGAGCCAGTCACTCTCTCCCTGCTTCTCCCAAACTGCGGAGCTCTCAGGCCTAGCAAGGACACCTCCTCACATGCACATACACATACTCGCACGCACGAGTGGAGCTTCTCCAGGGTAGGGATTGGGTGACGTGTCCCTCACTACAATCAGTTCAGGGGAGTTTCCATAAAAGTGTACTGAGAAAGCATGACAATGAAGGGTGCATGACAGGTCTGCACAGTGTAAATACATAATGAGCCCACCCTGGAAGACCACTAGGAGCTTCTGAAGCAGCTGAGAAAGGTTCACTTGACACCCGAACTGCTGGAAGGCAGGTAACCTTCAGCACTGTTATGCTCTCAATCCCACAGGCAGAAATCACACAGCTCAGGGTGGGTTCCACAATGCTTTCCCAAAGTACAGTAAATCCTAGATGTACTGGAAGGCTAGCCCTGGGGTGGAAGGGCCACCAGGGAACAGAAGATGGGAAAGAGAGATCAAGGGGGAAGCACGGAAGGCTCAGGAACCCCAAGCCTCCTCACCTCAGAAGTGGGGTGCATGCAGCCACTTTGCCTTCTCCCACATGCTTCCCCTCACCTCGCCCTGATTAGGACTGGCACCCCCAGAGTTCCATGTTTCTTCCCACTGTCATGTTCCTAGCAAAAAAGGCATCTCTTCTCTGGATTACCGAAGCCATGTATTCCTTTCCTGGGAGCCATGTTCTTCACCCTAGCATTACAAGTTATGAATTACCTGCTACCACTGGCTGGGTCAGGTACAAAGACATAACCAGCCAATAGGTCCACTCTGAGTGGGGGGAACAGCACAAAGTACTCCTGGTCAGGCACCCAAATACCACCTGCCCTCACCTCTGTCTATTAGTGTTACCAAGTGAGACAGGGCAATTGAGGGTTCCTGTGACCATGGTGGGCACAGGCGAGGCCGATAGGGTCCAGGCTGAGTATGGAGGAGGTGGGCAGAAAGGGTGGACTGGGGAGAGCCAGCAGGAATGAAAGGCCTGGAAACAGCTCTGTAGGTTAGGGCAGTTTCTCCCTATCTCCACACCACCCTCAGGGGCAGGCATTATCACCTCCCACCTGTAAATATCTCTTAAGAGAAAGCAGGCCCTGGAAGTATATTTCTATCTGTGTATTTAAGATTTACCCTTTCTATATTTTATTCTTGTGTAACAGCAGAAACAATGATAAAGGTATTTTGTCCCTATTTCCCCAACTTCAACCATTGGTACTCCACTATTTGCTGTGTTTCCACATATAACCTAAGTGACTACTTATCTAATATATTTCTCTAAATCACTTTAAAAAATAAAAATATTTATATTTTATAAAGGAAAAGTAAATGTTAGTACCTCCAATGGAAAACCACTTTCACTCACCATAAACAGAAGGCATGCATCAACAAACATTAAAATAAGCACCTAAGGCTCCCTCCTGTCCAGCCAGGGGAAGCAAGCACACGGACAAACCCTCTTCCTGAGGACATCTTTCACAGCTTCTCCCAGATGCTACCCCAGCTTGCAGGCCAGGCCCTAATTTAGCAAGCTCCCAGATTTCTCCACCCCCATGCTCAGCTGCGAGACTGCTCCATAGACTTCCCCATACTCTTTTCCTGCTCTTGACTTCAGGCTAGAAACTTGAACCACATCTGACTCACTGTGTAAACAGGTGGCTTCCCGTCTTCTTCCATGATCAGAAACAGTTCTGTAGCAGAACTGATGCTTCATTAGCATTTCAGGAACCTCAGAGGGTTCTTGCCTGGATAAGTACTTTGTGGGAGGTACTGATGAGTTTTCAAGTTTTCCTGTTCACCCTCTGTGACGGATACTCAGGCTCTCTGCTGTTCACTAGCTCATCTTTTTTTTTTTTTTTTTTTTTTTTAATGTATGTTTATTTTTGAGACAGAGAGAGAGACACAGCATGAGCAGGGAAGGGGCAGAGAGAAAGGGAGACACAGAATGTGAAGCAGGCTCCAGGCTCTGAGCTGTCAGCACAGAGCCCGATGCAGGGCTTGAACTCACGAATTGTGAGATCATGACCTGAGCCGAAGTCGGACGCTTAACTGACTGAGCCACCCAGGCACCCCAACTAGCCCATCTTAATACCTAATCTATTGGTATAAAAACCATTTTGTTAACTATTAAGACTAGTTTTTCTTTTTCTTTTTTAAGTTTATTTATTTATTTTGAGAGAGCAAGCGAGCAGAAGCAGGGGAGGGGCAGAATCCCAAGCAGACTCCACACCATCAGCGCAGGACTTGATGTAGGGCTTAAACCCACAGTCTGTGGGATCATAACCTAAGCCAAGATCAAGAGTCGGATGCTTAACCAACTGTGCCACCCAGGCACCCCAAGACTGTTATTTCAAAAGATGACTAATTTGTAAGATTTCTGTATCTATTTAATTCTTGTCTGGGAACTTGCTTTTGCTTATTTGATCAAGTCAAAATATTTTCCAATTTTTTTACTTGTTCTGATGAGTATTTCATTCTTTCTCTGTTCCTTTGGGTGCATTTCTGGCTCCTTGGCTAAACTGTAATAAAGTCTAGCTGAGCTTAGCTTGCTTTGATAGTAAGGAAACTGACAGCTACAACAGATTTTCAAACTACAACTGTGGCCCCATCCCAGCATTTTTCATACATAAAACAGCGCATTCTTTGTATTTTACAAGTGGTCTAGCCCTATTTTTTTTTTTTTTAAATCTCTTCCTTGACCCAAATGCTCCTCAGGAGTATATTTTTCTCCTCCAAAATGTAGGGGCTAAAGAACAAAATCAAATTTTACCTCCCACTCTCAATGTATACAGTCAGAGAATAAAGGCTATAAAATTTCCTTGTTTTTGTTCTTAGTTTCTTTGTAATGGGGAATGTAAACAATATCCATGACATCCCCCCCCCCCCTTTTCATGGAGATCCGGGGGCTCCATTCTCAGAGTAAAATGTGAATGGTACATTCCCCCATCCCTAAAGGCTGTCTGATGCAGTAGCCTTCCACAAAATGTACTACAAAATCTAATCTTACACTGTTTATTATATTTATGGAGTCCTCTTTCTAAATTTTATCCACTTGATTTAAGATAATAATGGAGGGGGAACTGAAACATTCAATTAAGGAATTATTTTTCTCTTTATATATTTCTGTCGCTATTGTTTGGTACACACAGAATCCATATTATGCTGGCTTTGTTACAGACTCCAATTTATATGGCAAATCTTATTCAACTACCACGTTAAGCCCTTGCTCTACTGCTAAGATATCTACTAGAACCAGATACACTGCTATGCAAAACTTTGTTTTCACATTCTTTTTTTCTGGTATTATTATTGTCAAGTTCTACTACCTCTCTGTTTGATACAGTTTTGCTTTGTTTCTTGACTTTTCTCCTGCTACTTTTGCTCAATTTTTTAAAATGTTTATTTATTTTTAGAAGAGACAGGGTGGAAGTGGGGAAGGGGCAGAGAGAGAGAAACACAATCCAAAGCAGGCTCCAGGCTCCGAGCTGTCAGCACAGAGCCCGACACGGAGCTGGAACTCATGAAACTGCGAGTTCATGACCTGAGCTGAAGTCAGACCCTTAACCAACTGAACCACTCAGGCACCCCATACTTTTGCTCAATTTTTAATGCTTCTCTACTTTCTAATTAAAAATCAAGGGGCACCTGGGTGGCTCAGCTGTTTGAGCATCCAATTTCGGCTCAGGTTATGATCTCAAGGTTCGTGAGTTCAAGGCCCACGATTCTCCCTCCCTCTCTGCCCCTCCCCTGCTCATGCTCTCTCTCTCAAAAATATACAAACATTAAAAAAAAATCTTAAAAGTATACAAATTAAGTTGTTTTCAGCAGATAACACAAAACTGTGTAATACCACTACTATTTCATTCCAGAACATATTCATCATTCCAAAAACACCCACTCTTATAAAGAGTCACTTCCTAATCCCCTCATCCCACCCCTGACAAACACTAATCTATGTTCTAGCTCTAGATTTGCCTATTCTGGACATTCCAGGTACAGCTGATTCTAGTTTTTTTGTTTTCTTGGGTGTTTTGGGGTTTTTGTGGTTTTTTTTTTTTTTTTTTTTTTTTTTTTTTTTTTTTTGCAGCAGTTATGTACTGTAAAGTTGCTGTGAATGCTGAATTACAGAGATACTCAGCCATGAGTGACCCCAGGGATGACCAGCTACAGAACCATCCAGCTGAACCCAGCCAATCTACAGAATGAGAAATACCAAATTGCTGTTATTTTAAGTCATGAAGTTTTAAGGTGGTTTGTAACATAATAATAGCATAAACATGGAAGCATATCAGCAAGTGCCAGGGACAACATGCCTGATTGTATGTGAGGACAAGCTACAGAACGATTTTCCAGAAAGAACCCTAACTGTCCCAAATAACAAAATAGCAAGTCTGCCCATCACTTCACACACAACAGTACCCTGTACCAAAATTTTTATCTTAAAAAGCCTGCCGGCAAGGGCGCCTGGGTGGCTCAGTCAGCTGAGCATCCGACTTCGGCTCAGGTCGTGATCTCACAGTTTGTGGGTTCGAGCCCCGCATCAGGCTCTGTGCTGACAGCCTGCTCAGAGCCTGCAGCCTGCTTCAGATTCTGTGTCTCCTTCTCTCTCTGCCCCTCCCCCACTCATGCTGTGTCTCTCTAAAATAAATAAATGTTAAAAAAAAAAAAAAAATTAAAAAAAAAGCCCACCGGCAAGTACCAAAAGAACGAAAAGCCTATCTCAGGTATCTGACAGGTATCTAATTTAGGGGTGGAGGGGAGCTCAGCATTTTGGCTATGCGCCTACATCTGCCCATCCTGAGCAGCTAGTCTCTGAAGAGGTGTGGAGCACTTTTACTTGTGTTTGTATCTCCTACAAGCCTCAATGCCCCTGGTCCCACTCCATTTCTCAGGTAAGGGAGAAGATCTTATAACTTTGAGGCCTGGCAGTCTGAGCTGTGGTGCAGCCAGGCCTGGAAGGGCTTCCCCTCCCAGGGCATGGTGTTAGATACACACAACTTGGCAAGGGCTCCTGAAGTTGTGTGAGAGGCTGACAAGGCATTCCGGAACAAATGCAGCTACAGCCTTCCAACACAGAGCTAGGAATTTGTATAGAAAAACAAAAACAAAAACCAAGTATGTGCACTTAAGAACTTCATCAGCTTTTATAAACATCACGTTGTCCATGATCGAAAGTCACGTCCACTGGAGATCTCTCTACCCAGACTCAACATTTAGACCCATTCCTTTCTACTACTGAGCTGTGAAAGCCTGATGGACACCTTTCATGATGATTATTTCAAACAAGAGAGGCTCAACTTCCCATGCAAAAGGATTTCAACTCCATCTTCCAGGGGTTCCAATGAAAAATTACTATATCAGTCTGAAAAACCATCTGAGGCCTTCCACCCTCATCCACTCCCTTTAATCTGAAAAGACCGTATAGTGGTTCAGGTGGCTACGCACCAACAATATGAGATTAAAAGTTCAAAAGAAAGTTCTGAAGTTAAGAAATAAAAACTAGACACAGTCCATAACAAAATCTAGATACTTCCAAGGGACAAGAGGAAGGCCAACCATAATAATGAATCAAGTACCTTTCCCAGAAAAATTAGCACATGTATGTTCATACAGAAGTACCTGGACACATGGCCACATTCAATTGCAAGGAATTCCAGGCCCACTAAAACCAACTTTGTGCTTTTATCTGGGCACACAGCCCTTGACCATGCCCCTTCCCCCCAGCACCACCCACTCTGAGCCACTGGCATTGTGCTGCCTGCCAGGTAGCTTTGATTTGCACCCTTCTTTTAGCCTGGCAGGGCCTCTCCAACCTCCCTCCCTCCTTCAAGTCTGAGTTCATGTGCTAACTGCTGTACGAGGTCACCTTAAACACCATTTGCCCTTTCCCACTCAAAGCAGCCCCACAATCCTTCATGAAAACTTCCAGGGACAGTACCTACACCCCCTAACTGCACAGGCAGCAAATGCTGGGCTGGTCTATTTACATGTGTCCCCACTGGTCTGCGAGCACAGGAGGGCCTCCTCAAATACCTGTGCAGGTCAATGGTTTGACTGAGATGTGCCCTGCCCATGAGGAATGACGGGAACCTCAGCAGCATTTGTGCATGCACTGGAGTTGGGTCAGGTAAGATTTCTCTGGAATCTGTGAAACATGGCATTAGAAAGGACTGAGGGGCCCCTGCCCCACAACAGCATCCCCAGAAGAGCACCACCTGAGAAAGACACAAGAAGCATGCCTTACCTTGGTCGGTTTTGGTTGCTGGCTTCCAGTTTTCAGCACTAATTACCGGCAGACAGACCTGCCCCTTTTCATCGATGTTCGGGTGATAGATCTTTGTTTTAAATGTGATCTTCGGTGGTTTGAATGGGTACTCTGCTGGAAAGTTGATTTCGATTCTGAAGGCCCCCTTATCATATGGAGGGTTGTCCTGCAGGGAATGAGAAAAGATCAAAATGAACACGCTACAGTTCAAACACCTGTAGCTGAGACAGGACTGTCCTGTTTACTTGAAAAATTAACTTATTTCAAATAGTATGCCAATTGAAGCCTTGTCACCTTCAGGGCAACCATCAATTGGTGTTTCCGGAGCAGGATGTCCGCAAAGCTGCATAAAGGTCTGCAACTGGCCGTGTGGTCTCTTTCTCTTTGTATCCTTAATAGACTTTGTTTGTTTGAGTAGGTTTAGGTTTACAGCAAAACTGAGAGGGAAGTACAGGTATCCCCCACTTTCCAGAAGTTTGAGTGACGCCACTTTGCTTTCTTGAAAGACCTATGTTAGTACCTGTTTTGCTAGCCAAAAGACAGAAATCTGAAGAGGATTTTCACTTTTACCAAAAAAGGCAAAAAATGAAAATAGCATTCAGCATCTGTTTTGCAGCAATCATTTATAGAGACAGCACTGCACCTGGAACAGCCAGAGTGGTGGCGCCGACAAGTGCCTTCTTCAGGAACTGCACTCAGCATCTGAGGCAAGCTGTCAGAGCTTTGAACTGTATCTGTAATAAACATCTGTGCTTTACCTTGACTTTTGTCTATCTGTTAGCAAGACGTGTCCCTAAGGTATCAGACAAGCCTGAGAGGTTAATTTTGGGGTCTGGAAACACTAACAATTTTTTCCATATAAATTAATAGTAACTAAATGCTTCTTTGCTTTACACAATTTTGGCTTATAAAAGGTTTCCTAGGAATGCTCCAGTTGTGTGTGTTTGTGAGTGTGTGTGTTTTAAGACTTATTTTTAAGTAATCTCTACACCCAACATGGGGCTTGAACTCACAACCTTGAGGTCAAGGGTTGCATGCTCCACCAAATGAGCCAGCTGGGTGCCCCAGAATGCTCCCCTGATAGCAGGGGAAAGCTGTACCAAATTCCTATATGTCCCCTCCTCCACTATCAACATCCCCCATAGAGTGGTTACAATCGATGAACCTACACTGACAGTTCATTGTTACCCATAGTCCAGTTATACTAAGGTTCATTCTTGGTATGCATTTTGTTGGTTTGGTATGGTATCATACATTATAGGTGGAATCATTCAGATTAGCATATTTCATTTAGTTATATTCATTTAAGGTTTTGCCATGTTTTTTCATGGCATGATAGCTCATTCTTCTTAGCACTAAATATTTTGTTTTCTGGATTTATCACCACTTATTCCATTCATCCACTGAGGGACATCTTGGTTGCTTCCAAGTTTAGCAATTATGAATAAAGGTGCTATACACACCTGTGTGTCAGTTTTTGTGTGGATATGCATTCCTAACTCCTTTGGGTAAACACTGAGCAGCATGATTCCTAGATTGTAGGTTAAGACTATTTTTAGTTTTGTTAAAAAGCACCAACTGTCAGGGTGCCTGGGTGGCTCAGTAGGTTCAGCAACCAACTCTTGATTTTGGCTCAGGTCATGGAGTCTTCCAGCAGGCTCTGTGCTGGGCATGGAGCCTGCTTGAGATATATTCTCATTCTCTCATTCTCTCTCCCTCCCTCCCTCCCTCCCCCTCTGCCCACTTGTGCTCTCATTCTCTGTCTCTCACAAACTAAACATTTACATTTTTTTAATGGTTATTTACTTTTGAGAGAGAGAGAGAGAGACAAAGCATGAGTGGGGGAGGGGCAGAGAGAGAGGGAGACACAGAATCTGAAGCAGGTTCCAGGCTCTGAGCTTTCTGCACAGAGCCTGACGCCGGGCTTGAACCCACGAACCTTGAGTGAGATCATGACCTGAACCAAAGTTGGACACTTAACTGACTTAACCACCCAGGTGCCTCCAAACTAAACATTTTAAAAAAATCACCAACTGGGTTGCCTGAGTGGCTCAGTCGGTTAAGCATCCAACTTTGGCTTAGGTCATGATCCTGAGGTTTGTGGGTTTGAGCCACGTATCAGGCTCTGTGCTGATAGCTCAGAGCCTGGAGCCTGCTTCAGATTCTGTGTCTCCCTCTCTCTCAGCCTCTCTCCTACTCACACTTTCTTTTTCAAAAATAAATAAATAAATAAATAAACATTAAAAAAACAATCACCAACTGTCTTCCAAAGCGGCTGCACTATTTTATATTCCCACCAGCAACAAATGAAAGTTCCTCACCAAGACATCCTCCCCAGCATTTGTTAGTGTTAGTGTTTTAGACTTTTGCCATTCTAATAGGTGTGTATGGTATCATGTTACTTTAGTTTGCAATTCCCTAATGACAATATGATGTTGACTATCTTTTCATATGCTGATTGTCATCTATATATCTTCTTTGGTGAGGTATCTATTCAGATTTTTTGCCCATTTGAAAATCAGACTCTTATTATAGAGTTTTAACAATTTTTTGTATATTTTCGGATAGCAGCACTTTATCAGATATGTCTTTTGCAAATATATTTTTTGAAAATATGAACAGTCACACACAATATGAACATATAACAACCCAACCAAGACCACACTGAGTGCTAACGGTTCAAAGAGGTGGTGGAACTCCAGCTGAACTCTGGGGAACAGAGCTTGCCCCTAGTTGCTATCCACACATGGCCAGAACCATGCCCCACATCCTTGTCCCTAGGACAGCTCAAAGATCTAGACTTCAGGGCCTGGATGCCCTGATGGGCCCAGGAGCCTCTGAGAGATGCCCCAAGAAAAAGAGCCCCAGATTCTTCCCACCCTCCCTCTACCTCCAGGGTTGAACAAACCCTTCATCTACTGCCTTTACCCAATACTCTGGCTCTCCTGTGTGCCATCCAGGTGTGCCATGTCACACCCAACCCAAAGAAAGCTAAGCTTCACAGAGCGCCCAGGAATGCTATTGGCAGCCCCCCCCCCCCTTCCTCTTCAAGCCCCAAACCATCTGGGCATCCTCCAGCAAAACATGGCTCCTCTGCTGGGAAGCAAGGCTGGCTTGCACCAGGTCTCTACACTGCCCTGTGTTCTAATCCTGCCCAAGGAAGGGAGGCATGGGGCAGGGGCTTTGGAGGACAGGTAAAGTTGGGGAAGGCTGAGGGGCGAGAGAAGACTTCCCGACAGATAGGACTAAAGACTATGATGGTGGGGTCTGGAAGGGGCAGTCTGGGGAAGACAAGAGGCTGGGAGCAGACAGTGTGGCCGAGGGGTTACACAGGGTCTTCCTAAGGAAAGCCTGGGGCCACGTTTAGGGCTCCGAACTCCCCCTGAACAGCGGGATATACTCTCAGATTAACCTGTGGGGAAGCTTGTAAGGAAGTTGGAGACTCAGGGTCAGGAGTGGAGATGCTAACTAACAGTCTGGGTCGTATGCCTGTGTGAGGAGACTGACCTGCACACACCTGGGAAAGGATGTTAGGAGAAGACACGATTGGGAAATCATTTTTATCCCAACAAATCCTTCCCTAATCCCTTCTTCATGAACACAGATTTTTATAGAACACTGTCCAGAAGTTAAAGTGGTAGCAGACCCCTCCCAGACCTTGCCCTGTCTGCCCACCCCGACTCACTACCTAGGACAGACAGCTCAACTCACTGTTACAAATATACAAATTTGTACAAATTACAAATGGAAGGAACTCAGAGAATACTGCTTTTGTTTTTTAGGAGAGATTTAAATTTTCTAAGTAAAAATCATATTCGCTTATACTGCTTGAGCAAAGTGAAAAGAGCTTTCCTTTATAACTTTTGTTTGGCTTGTGATTTCTGCCAGATTTATTCATTCACTGCCCCAGACTAGTCACCAGCCTTGTGCCTTGCCTTGTGCTGGGCACCGTGCTAGGAGCTGAGAGGCAAGAGATAGCTGGTCCCAGTTAGCAGTATTAACCTCGGTTCTACCTCCTCCTTGCTGGATAAGCCTGGGACATTCTTGAACATCTGTAAAATGGGAGTATAACAGCAGCCTGCACTGATGATGAAGTATGAGCACATACAGTCCAATGAGCCTGGCACCTGGCAAAAAGCTCAAGAAAAGCAGCTCTCTTGCTACCAGAAGCAGGACAGGCTGAGCCTCTCACCACAATCCAGGGAGTGTGGCTAAGCTCACCTTAACTTCTCTGAGACTCTGTCCTTGTCTGGAGCTCTGCGGAGGACCAAAGGAGTGGCTCGAATGTGTGCTGACACACAGACTGTCCACCGGTCCCAGGGACTTTTGCTGAAGGTGTGCAAAAATTAAAACACAGAAGAAGCATATACCTTCCGGATAAAGGCCTAAAGCCCCACAACTTTTGACATTTCAGACCTAAACTTATTATGCATGACCCTAACCAATGTTTTTCTGTCATTCCCACCTTTATGTATGCCTTGCATTCCCTTCAGCTCACATTGCTGTGTCAAGGAAAGTGTTTTTTTTGTTTTGTTTTTTTTTTTTGTTTTTAATGTTTATTTATTTTTGAGACAGAGGGAGACACAGCATGAGCAAGGAAGGGGCAGAGAGAGAGAGGGAGACACAGAATGTGAAGCAGGCTCCAGGCTCTGAGCTGTCAGCACAGAGCCCGACGCGGGGCTCGAACTCACGAACCGTGAGATCATGACCTGAGCCGAAGTCGGACACTTAACCGACTCAGCCACCCAGGCGCCCCAAGGAAAGTTTTTAGATGTAAAATTAATTTCTTCTGATAATTTTTTTCTTCTGATAATTTTAACATGTCATAAATTACTGCACAGATTTTAAATTTTACTCTCTCTCCTGAAGACGCTATAAGTGACAAGCCAAACATGTATCCACTCTCCCTTTACATAAGTATATTTTATCAACAGTATGGTTGAGGAAAAAGAAAAATAACTTTGGTATCGCTTTCATGCTAAGAATCCCCTTTTCTGGGTCATCTGGATGGCTCAGTCAGTTGAGCGTTCAACTTTAGCTGAGGTCATGATCTTGGGGGCTCTGCGCTGACAGTGCGGAGCCTGCTTAGGAATTCATTCATTCGTTCATTTTCTCTCTCTCTCTCTCTCTCTTCTCTGCCCCTCCCCCACTCGTGCTCCCTCTCTGTCTCGAAATAAACAAACTTTAAAAAAAAAATCCCCTTTTCTGCATTTGCTTCTAGTCATTACACACATGCATGTAAATAAGATTTGACCACTCTTTACCAAAGACTTACTACATGCTAGCTGTTTTTCTGTCTTATCTCCAATTCACTTCCCCCAACAGCACCCTCAGGCAGATGCTGTCATCACCCACATCTGGAAACTTAACAAGTGAGGTGGAAGTTGAGTAATCAGCCTAAGACCCTAAACTCACCCTTCCTCTCCTGTAACACAACTTGCTGCATGTGTAGGCATACCTCATGTGATGGCATACCCCATCCTCGTCACCTCTGTGGGGCCTGCGGGCAAGAGGCACTGATGAGAATGTGCTGATGCTCATGTGGCTTGCTGTATCATGAGTCACGAATTGTTCTCTGTCCCTGTACAAGAAGTCTTTTGTCTCCTGCCAGCGTCCAATAAGCCGTGGCAGGCTACCTTATTAGCTTGCAAGTAGGGCAAAAACTTCAGATCCTTCACAGTTCTCGACACTAACTTTGCAAGGCACAAAGTCATTCTGTGGCAATTAAGACCAAGAGGAAGCTCCTCCACACATGGCATCAGACCATCTGGGGCTGTTTACCCATGTGTCCTACTCCTAACCCTGTGGCCAAACCTAATCTTTCCTTTCCAGGGCAACCCTTCAAGAATCTCAAGACCCCATTGCACGTCTTCCCTTTCTTGAATGTTGACCCTGATTCCTTCAGTTTCCCCACAGAAGTCACAGTTTGTGTCACTGCTGTGACTGCGTTCTCTGTGATGCAGTAAGGACACCACACAGCTCTCTGGCAGCCACAGAGGAAGTCAGTCCAATCCTCCCGCTCCCTGACGTACGTGGACTGCTGCCACATGGTGTGTCCCCACAGCATGTACACAGCTAACTGTCTGACACCACATGCAGGACTCATGGCTGACTTGATGCGAACAGGTGGATCCTGGTTTAGAGCTAACGAACATGCTGTCCCTTCTTCACTCCAGGATGAACTAAAGGCTCTGTGTATCGCATCCACTTCTGTCCATTTTGGTGACGACCCCTCAGTCGCATCCCATCCTTTCCCCATGCCTCACCCAGCAAGTTAACAAAGCCTGAAATTCACAATGATGCCAAGCCCACACCTGACCTGCTGGCTACCCGCCCCCCAGAGTTGAGCCGTGCTGTTGAAGGGGAGCTTTCTATGCTCTCATGTCTTCAGGGTCTACTCTAGAATCTTGTCAATTGGGGCTCCTGGGTGGCTCAGTTAAGCGTCCATCTTTGGCTCAAGTCATGATCTCATGGTTCATGGGTTGGAGCCCTGCATTGGGCTCTATGCTGACAGCTCAGAGCCTGGAGCTTGGTTCGGATTCTGTGTGTCCCCCAACCCACCCACAATCTCTGTCCTTCCCCTGCTCATCCTCTCTCTTTATCTCTCTCAAAAATAAATAATCATTAAAAAATTTTTTTAGAGTCTTCTCAAAAGCTGAGATAAGCTCATGGGTCTTCTGAACACAGACAATGTCTTTTTACCCTTTGTAAACTGTCAAGTATTTATTCTTTTGTAGCTATTCTGAAAATAAGCTTCCTGATTGCCTGAATCACAAAATCTGCTCAATTAGTAGGCTGATTTTGCACTAACGTTGCTTTCTGAATGAGTTATTTGTACCATTTCCAACAATTTGGTTCACAGGGTTTTTCACACTATAGTTGTCAATGAAGACCCCACACTACAGAATTCCATCATACTGAAAGTATTAGTGGAAGTAATCTTAGAACTGGTTTTCCAATCTCTCATGACCAAACTACCCTATGAATTATATCTAAATTTAAAAATCATGCTCAGTGGGGCACTTGGGTGGCTCAGTCAGTTAAGCATCCAACTTTGGCTCAGGTCATGGTATCGCCGTCTGTGAGTTCGAGCCCTGCGTCGGGCTCTGTGCTGACAGCTCGGAGCCTGGAGCCTGCTTCAGATTCTGTGTCTCCTTCTCTCTCTGCCCCCCCCCCCCCCCCACTCTCACTCTGTCTCTCTCCCTCTCTCAAAAATAAATAAACATTAAAAAAAAAATTTTTGGGGGGCGCCTGGGTGGCTCAGTCGGTTGAGCATCCGACTTCAGCTCGGGTCACGATCTCACGGTCCATGGGTTTGGGCCCCACGTTGGGCTCTGGGCTGATGGCCCAGAGCCTGGAGCCTGCTTCCGATTCTGTGTCTCCCTCTCTCTCTGCTCCTCCCCCGTTCATGCTCTGTCTCTCTCTGTCTCAAAAATAAATAAAAGTTAAAAAAAAATTTTTTTTTTAATTTTTTTAATGTTTTAAAAATCACAATATCCATGAACTGAATTCAATAAGGAATATTCTCTCCTCTGAACTCGTATGTACTTCTCACAACACAATCCACTACCCCCAGGAATGAAGTAGCCTTATTGTTATTCTTCATAGAAATATAACAAAAGCATCAACAACAACAAAGTATTAAACATTCCATCCCCCAGGTAATAGCTGTTAGTCGCTGCTGCATGGCCCTGCTATGTTCTCTATGCATATGTAGCATAAACAAAGACATTTTATTCTGGACATCTATACGTATATATTTTTTAATTTTTTTAATGTTTATTTTTGAGAGAGAGGGCTAGCGAGCAGGGGAGGGGCAGAGACGGAGGGAGAGAAAGATTCCCAAGCAGGCTCTGCATTGTCAGCATGGAGCCCGATGTGGGGATTGATCTCACAAACCGTGACATCATGACCTGGGCTGAAAGCAAGAGCCAGACACTTAACTGACTGTGCCACCCAGGCATCCCATCTATACATATTTCTTATAAGTAGTTATAAAACTGGAGTCATACTGTCTATATAATCTTTCATAACTTCTGTTCATGTTGCTATCTATACATTGTCTTCCACTCTGCAATCCAGATGTTTCCCATTTCTGTCACGCCAGAACACCTTGCAGGTGGAGCCACACTCAATGTTACAGAGACCATGGAGGGCAGTGCCCCAGGTGGCTTCTGTCCACAAAGCCTGTGCCTGGTTTGGACAAGAGCTCAACAGTTCCCACCAACATGGAAGGATGCTCTTCTCCCTAAGAATATCCCCAGTGCAATCTGAGGTTGGTGGCAAAATTATTTTTTATGTATGGCTCTGGGTCAGAAACCAGGGCTCCCCTCATTTGGTTTCAACCATTACAGCTACAGAAAAGCAGAAGGAAGAAGCTCCAGGACAATCAACAGGAAAGCGGAGAAGAGCAGAAAACACAAACCAAGGCTGGGCCCTGAGACAGGCAGGACTTGGCTCCTCCTCAGTCCCGAAGGGCAATGTAGAAAAAAGGAAGGTATCTGGAGGGTGAGGATTTCCGGTGAAGTGGGCTATAAAGTGAATAAGGATCCAGAAAGGAAGGTGAGAGATTACAACTACAAATGTAGCAACAAAAAGGTAAAAGAAGGAAACCAAAGCTTCACACACGCTCCTGGAGGCCAGGGTGGAGCTGAGGGAAATCTTCCTTCTTCCTTGACAAAAAATAACCTAACACTAAAGGAGCTTTTATATTGTGCCTGGGAGAGTGCCAAATACTTTTAATCAAGAACACCACACCAATCACCAGAGGGCAACAGGAAAAAAAAGGAAGGAAAGGGTGCTTATGTCACAGACATCCGAACACCCTACTAGCTTCAGAAAGTAGGTTTTGTTGCAAGTAGGGAAAAAACGTTTTTTAATTGAAGCAAAATTCACGTAACACACAATTAACTATTTTGGCACATACAATTCAGTAGTATTTAGTGAATTCATAATGTTGTGCAACCACCTCTAATTTTAAGACTTTCTTTGCCCTCACTCTGTATCCGTTAAGTAACAAATGGAAAATCGAGGCAATGAAACTTTGTTCAATTTATTACATTTTTTTTTAAATTTTTTTTTCAACGTTTTTTATTTATTTTTGGGACAGAGAGAGACAGAGCATGAACGGGGGAGGGGCAGAGAGAGAGGGAGACACAGAATCGGAAACAGGCTCCAGGCTCCGAGACATCAGCCCAGAGCCCGACGCGGGGCTCGAACTCACGGACCGCGAGATCGTGACCTGGCTGAAGTCTGACCTGGCTGAAGTCGGACGCTCAACCGACTGCGCCACCCAGGCGCCCCGAATTTATTACATTTTTGCTTCAGTAGAGGCTGAGGGGGCTTGGCCAGAGGTGGCTAACTTCTCCCAGGAGGGAGAGGAGACAAGCTCAAGGTTGAAGGAGGGACCCTCAGGCGGAGGCAGGCAAGCCAAGAACACACACTGCTTTCTACAATCTGGCCCTAAAGTTGTTAAAATAATGTTCAATACTAACAGAGACAGAAATCCGCGTTTGTTGTAGAAAATGTGGGATGTGGGCAGGCAGAGGAGAAAACAAGCTCCTCTAGTCTAGCCTCCCTGACAGAGGACTGGGGCCAGAACCTTAGTAGATGGCATTCCTGCCCCTTCTTTTAGGTGAAGGCACATGAGGCTCTCTCTCACATGCTGGGGAACTGTGCGCACAGTGCCATAACACCTTTATTTACTTTACAGGCTGCCACCAACATTACCCTCATCACCCATGTACACTTATCTCCTTGATCTTTCTAATGGCTGCAGCATATTCTGCTGTCTGGATATACCACAATTTCTTTACTGCTACCCCCCACTGCAGGGCGTGAACTCCGTTTCATTTGTAAAGACGATACCAATAGTATCACGAGTACCTGTGGGAGCAAGCATTAAAGACCCTACATTTTTTTTTTAATTAAAAAACAAAGCTACTATGTATTCCCAAGGCATCATTGGCCAGTGCCCCTTCTTCACCACAGGAAAAAGCACGGGAGGCAAGGTTGTAGGGAGCCATGAGGATATGGTAGCAGCACTCACTCTGGGAAGCCACAAGATCAGTGATGTTCTCATATAAGAAGCCTGGGTTTATCTAAAACAGAGGGAAGTGGTGGCAAGGAAGCCTTGTTCTGGTGGGCTCCTCACAGCACTCTGATAGCTGCTGCATTTTGATCACCTGTCTTCTCCATTAGTCCAGGAGATGCCTGAGAGCAGGGACCCAAGGCCTCAAATGTTTGCTAAACTCAGATTGTCTTCTCGATTATAAAATCATCAATGCCAGTGTTTATGTTATTCTTTTGAATATGGCCAGGAATGGGTCAGCTCTCAGAATAATGGTTTAACACACCTGAAATACAATGACCCCAGAAGTCAGAACCAGCCTGGAGCTTATACACAGAAGAGAAAACATTTCTACAACTCTGGATATCCTAGGCACCAGTCACAGCTTAGAGTTGCTAATAAAGTAGGAAGTATGAGAATCTCACAGTCAATCTAGGTGGTAGGGAGTCAATTCTAGGTCATTCACATGGAAATAACACAAGCTCTTATTAGAAAGGAAAATCTGATTATTGCCGCTTTTTTTAAAAAACCAAAGCTAGGGGTGCCTAGGTGGCTCAGTCTAGCTGAGTGTCTGACATCGGCTAAGGTCATAATCTCACGGTTCGAGTTTGAGCCCTGCATCAGGCTTGCTGCTGTTAACGTGGGGCCCACGTTGGATCCTCTGTCCCCTACTCTCTCTGCCCCTCCCCACTCACACGTTTACATTTTCTCTCAAAAATAAACATTTAAAAAAAAAGCTAATTACAACCGAATTAAAAAAAAAAAAAAGCAGGCCCAAATAACCCAATTCTAAGAATGGGCAAGGTAGGGGCTCAGTTGGTTAAGTGTCTGACTTCAGCTCAGGTCACGATCTCACTGTTCATTAATTCAAGCCCCACGTCGGGCTCTGTGCTGACAGCTCAGAGCCTGGAGCCTGCTTTGGATTCTGTATCTCCCTGTCTCTCTGCCCCTCCCCCACTCACGCTCTGTCTCTGTCTCTCTCAAAAATAAATAAACA
This sequence comes from Panthera uncia, assembly GCF_023721935.1. Lineage (NCBI taxonomy): Eukaryota > Metazoa > Chordata > Mammalia > Carnivora > Felidae > Panthera > Panthera uncia. Next base: position 63,386,461 of record NW_026057586.1, read on the forward strand.
TTAAAAAAAAATGGGCAAGGTAACATGAACAGACATTTCTCCAAAAGATACATATAAATGGCCAACAAGCACAGGAAAAGATGTTTCAAATTATTAGCCAACAGGGAAATGCAAATCAAAACCATAATGGGATACCACTCTGTACCCACTAGGATGGCTGTAATTGAAAGGACAGACAATATCAAACGTTGGCAAGGATATGGAGGAATTAGAACCCTTACACACTGCTGGTAGGAATGTAAATGATACAGCCACTGTGTTAACAGTCTGGCAATTCCTCAAATGGTTAAACATAAAGTTACCATATGACCCAGCAATTCCACTCCTATGTAAATACCCAAAAGAAATGAAAACACACGTCCACCTAAAAACCTGTACATGAATGTTCACAGCAGCATTATTCATAACAGCCAAAAAGTGGAAACGATCCAAATGTCCATCACCTGATGAATGGGTAAATAAACCATGCTATATCCGTTATAATGAATATTTGGCAATAAAAGGAATGAAGTACTGATACATGCTACAACAGGGATGAACATGAAAGTATTACACTAAGAAAGAAGCCAGACACAAAAGGTCATATGTGGTATGATTCCATTTATATGAAATATACAAAATAGCTAAATCTACAGGGACAAAGTAGATTTTTGGTTGCCTCAGCCTGGGGGGGATGAACTATGGGTGGGGGGTGATTCTTTTGGGAGTAATGAAAAATGTTCTAAAATTGTAGTGATAGTTGCCTAACTGTGAATAGACTAAAATCCATTGAATCATACACTTTAAAAGGATGGCATGTATGGTTTATGAATCTCAATAAAACTGTTTAAAAAAAAAAATCAGGGGCACCTGAGTAGCTCAATCAGTTAAGTGTCCAACTCTTGATTTTAGCGCAGGTCATGATCTCACGGTTCTTGAGTTCAAGCCCCGCATTAGGCTCTGCACTGACAGCACAGAGCCTGCTTGGAATTTTGTCTCTCAAAGTAAATAAATAAACTTAAAAAAAAACAAAATCAAAGCAAACACAGAAACAGTGGTTCTCAACTAAGGGCAATGTTGTCCCTCTCAGACAGGTTTAGAAATGCCTAAGGGTGCCCTTACATCATCCCAATGACAAAGTTGGCCACTGGCATCTAGTGGACAAGAAACAGGGACAATATGACACAGATAATCCACACACACATACCAAAATGCAGCGTACAATACAACCTCACTGAGAAATACTGCTTTAGGATAATTACAGATTGAATTTACAAACCGTGTGTGAGGTGCTTACTATGTGTGTCACATGGTGCTAGGCACAGGAAGTAGAAGGGAAACAGATTTCAGGCTCCCACCTGAATCAGAACTCACTGAGATAGATATCAATATCACAATACAGCAAAAGTCACACTGTGAGCAGTGCCCAAATAGAAGGGGGCACAATGATGGGTGGGTCACACCAGGCCCCAACAGGCTGTCCAGCCAACAGGCATTCCCCCATTTCTTTGCTGGCAAACTTCTGGTTTTGTATGCAGTCACACTGCTCCCTATTGTGACACAGGGGTAAATCCTGACTGGTCTAAACCTGTCCGACAGGTAGCCACCAGCTGCTAGTGGCTATTGTGCACTTGAAATGTGACTCTTCAGAGTTGAGAAGTGCTGAGTGCAAAACACCACCTGGATTTCTGAGATCTTGTATTTATTTTATTTTATTTTTTTAATTTTTTTTTTAACGTTTATTTATTTTTGAGACGAGAGAGACAGAGCATGAGTGGAGGAGGAGAGAGAAAGAGGGAGACACAGAATCTAAAACAGGCTCCAGGCTCTGAGCTGTCAGCACAGAGCCCGACGCGGGGCTCGAACTCACAGACCACAAGATCATGACCTCAGCCGAAGTTGGATGCTCAACCGACTGAGCCACCCAGGTGCCCCCTTGAGATCTTGTATTTAAAAAAAAAAGAACGCAAAATATTTCAGTAATAATTATTGATACTGATTATATGTTGAACCATATTTTAAACATATTGCATTACGTGAACTATTTACAAAATGAACTCCCAAATGAATTTTTAAAAATTTTAGTGGGACTACTAGAAAATTTTAAAGTACAGCTGTGGCTCACAGTATGTCCCCACTGGACAGCACTATCCTACTTCAGCCAGTGATTGCTACAGGGTGGGGTGGGGGTAAGCCATGTGTCCTGGTTCTGGATAACATGTGAGGGGCCTGTGGGCAGCTTCTGGGATAGGTGTCTTTGCTCTTGGTCACATCACACTACATGTATGATAAAACTTCACAGACATAAACACACACATATTAACACTGGAGAAATCTGAATAAAGTCAGTGGACTGTATTACTTAATTTTCTGGTTATGATATGATGCTATGGTTATGCAATAGGTGAAGGGTACTGCCAATCTCTCTATATTATTATAATTACATGAGAATCGACGACTACCTCAAAATAAACAGTTCAAAGAGACAGAGAAGTGAAGGGAAGAGAAGGTCCTCTTCCGACCCTGGACACTGGGGCCCTGCAGGAGTCTGCAGTACTGCAACAGTTTTCTGACAGCTGGGTAAAAGCTGGACTGAATTGAACCAAGGTCAGGAGAAGAGGAACAGGCAGAATTCAGGTCCTTGCTCACATCACTGAGTTGCTGGATTAACTAGCTAAGAGCACAGAGCATGCACCATCAGATTTTGTCAGGTGCAGTAACTTTCCCTTTGCAAAGCTAAATTGAGTTGGGGGCTTCCTTACTTGGGAGTCAAAAGTGACCTCACCAGTACAAATGGTGACTGCAGAGAACACAGAAGGGTAAGATTCACCAAGACCAGGGGATGGGGAGTTTCAGAGAAGACTCAGGAGGAGGAAGATGAGTACCCTAAGCAGAAGGGGCAGCCTCCTAAGCAGGAATAGAGGTCATGTTCCTGAGAAAATGCGATGTCTCTCTCTCAAAGTTAACAGGAATTTGATGCAACAATTAGTTTTGAGTACCCTAGACACAGCCCAACTTAGGGTCAACTGGTGGAGGGCACTGACCTGTAGCCCACACAACAAGGAAGCAAAGCTGTTTAAAAGAGGCTGGTATATGGGGCGCCTGGGTGGCTCAGTCGGTTAAGCATCCGACTTCGGCTCAGGTCATGATCCCACAGTTCGTGAGTTCGAGCCCCACGTTGAGCTCTGTGCTGACAGCTCAGAGCCTGGAGCCTGCTTTCACATTCTGTGTCTCCCTCTCTTTCTGCCCCTTCCCTGCTCATGCTGTGTCTCTCTCTGTCTCAAAAATAAAAAAAACATTAAAAAAAAAAAAAAAAAAAAAAAAGAGGCTGGTATCCAGCACACATCAGGGAGAGTTGATGATAAGCCTGTGAGGCTTTGCAAAGAACTCCTGAAATGGAAAAGCTTGCACAGAGACAAAGGTACTTCCAGTTTTCGAAAGACAACATTAATCAGTGCAACTGATGCCCATCCCCAAAAATATTCTGGAGGAGTTCACCAGAACCTGGTATGTGTGGGCACTGAAAGGAGACAGCAGTGAGCCTCAGGAGCCAGCACGGAGACCGGACAAACTGCAATGTCAGAGAGACTCTATTTCCTCTCCCACCAGCTGGCGGGGGGCACAGCAAGGAAGTACAAGACTTCTCCAGAGAGCCTTCATTTCATTTTAAAAACAATTCTTGGGGCAGCCTTTGATATACAAGGCCTCAGGGATACAAAGATGACTCACAAGTCTGCAGTTCTGAAGCCCAGAGGCAAAGACATTCAGGGCAGCTGACTGGAGCACTGACCACAACATTGGCTGAAGTAAACACTTGTTCTGCGCCTGCCCTGCAGGAGCACCATCAACCTATTTAGTCCCCTGCCCACTGTGAGAGGCAGGGACTTATGAGTTTTACAGATGAGAAACTGAGGCACAGACCATTAGAAGGAAGACTACTGTCACTGCTGGAATGTCTCCACCTGTGAACATCTTACCTTCTAAATAACAGGTAAAACTAGCACCACCATAAGTACCACCATAAGTTCAGGGTGACAATGATATGGGACAGGAGTAGCCCAGGCAAGAAAGGAACTCAAGATGGAATAAATTCCTGCCTTAAAGAACTAAGCACTCAAATCACAAAATTAGAAAAGGACAAAGAGCAAACACCAAGGAAAGAGAAGACATCATAACATAAAAGCAGAAGTTAACATAAAAGCAAAAATTAGCTATTCACAACACAGAAAAAGAATGAAATTTCTACTTCATAATACTAAAACTAGTATGATCATCTTACCCAAATCCACTAGAACACAAAAAACACATTCCAATCTCACATATGAACACATACAAAAACACTAAAGACTAGTAAACTTAACACAATGGAATTATTTTAAAAAATAGTCCACAGTGAAAGAGGGGTTAATTCAGAAAGGGAAGAGAGATTTAATTAACAGGTCACTTTGAAAACCCATATCATAAAATTTAATTGACAAGTAATATGGCCTTTAATGAAATCCACTCATTCCTGATTAAAATTAAAAGATTTGAGAGCAACATCAACAAAATGGCAAAGCAAGCAGCTCCAAACTCCTATTCCTCCACAGAAACATAAAACAAAACAAAACAAAACAAAAAATGCACGCAAGAAACTGTCAGAACCAATTTTGTAAAAACTTGGGAAAACAGTCCAAGGTTTACAGCAACTAAATAAACCAAGAATCAAGAAAAAAAGCAACAGGGGCGCCTGGGTGGCGCAGTCGGTTAAGCGTCCGACTTCAGCCAGGTCACGATCTCGCGGTCCGTGAGTTCGAGCCCCGCGTCAGGCTCTGGGCTGATGGCTCGGAGCCTGGAGCCTGTTTCCGATTCTGTGTCTCCCTCTCTCTCTGCCCCTCCCCCGTTCATGCTCTGTCTCTCTCTGTCCCCAAAATAAATGAAAAACGTTGAAAAAAAAAAAAAAAGAAAGAAAAAAAGCAACTGAAAAATGGTGGGAAAGCTTTTGTGGCAATTTTACCTGCCCTTACTCTACCTCCTCCCAGGCTGGGCAACAGACAGTCTTGCAGATGGCAGCCTCTGTTTCCAGTGTGGGACCCTGGTCCCCGGCTCCAGAGGGAGCAGAGCAGAACTTACTTGCAAATTATTGTGTCTGTCTGTTCTAATGTGTCCAGGGGCTACCCGAGGCGCTGACACACAGTGCTCATCTCTGTTTTGCCTAACTCAGAATCCACATAGGGTGAAAAATCATAGGCACTGCTCAAAAACATTGTAAGACACAAGCCACCTGGAGCAAAAGATAATGATTAAGACTTCCTAAAGTAATGGAGGAAAAGCCAAGAAGAAATCTAGCGAAATTAGGACATTCAAAAGTGCTCAACCACACTGGGGAATTGAGAAAGCCATGCACATGCCTCGAACAGGCTACATGCTCAGAAAAGTCCTGAGAAGATCTGAAATTTTCACCCACTGTCTAACTATAGCCTCAACACAAGCAACAAGTAAAGGCTTGGCTCTGTGTTGAAGTAGTACCCTAGACAGAGCCAATCTGCACAGACCGAGACTCTTTTTTTAAGGCTTCTGGCAATCAAGGAAATTTCAGCCCAAACATTGGTAGAACACAAGTGAAACCTTTAACAATCAAGAATAGCAAACCCCAGGGCGCCTCGCTCAGTCAGTAGAACACGCATCTCTCGATCCTGGTGTCAGGAGTTCAATCCCCATGGTGGGTGTAGAGATTAAACAAACAGGGGTGCCTGGGTGGCTCAGTCAGTTAAGCATCCGACTTCAGCTCAGGTCATGATCTCACAGTTCATGATTTGAGCCCTGCATCAGGCTCTGTACTGACAGCTCAGAGCCTGGAGCCTGCTTCAGATTCTGTGTCTCCCTCTCTCTCTGCTCCTCCCCTGTTCATTCTCTGTCTCTCTCTCAAAAATAAACATTAAAAAATTTTTTTTTCAAACAAACAAACCAGCAAACCTTGGGCAAGAGGGAGAATCTGATTCCAGATTACAATATTCAAATGTCCAGTTTTCAATAACAACAACAACCACCACAAAGTATACAAAGAAAAAGACGGGCGCCTGGCTGGCTCTGTCAGTAGAGCACATGATCTTGGGGTTATAAATTCAAGCCCCATGTTGGGTGTAGAGATAACTTAAAAATAAAATCTTTAGGGGCACACCAGGGTGGCTCAGTTGGTTAAGTGTCTGACTCTTGTTATCTGCTCAGGTTGTGACCTCATGATCAGGAGATGAAGACCCACGTTGGGCTCTGTGCCGAATATGGAGCCTGCTTGGGATTTTCTCTCCCTATCTCTCTGCCCCTCCCTTGCTTGAGGATGCTCCCACACACTCTCTCTCAAAATAAATAAACTCTAAAAATAAATAAATAAAGGGACTCCTGGATGGCTCAGTCAGTAAAGTGTCCAAATCCTCATTTCAGCTCAGGTCATTATCTCTCAGTTTGTGGGATGGAGCACCGTGGTGGGCTCTGCGCTGACAGCACGAAGCCTGTTTGGGATTCTCTCTCCCCCTCCTTCACGCACACATACGCCCTCTCTCACAAAATAAATAAACTTTAAAAAACCTTAACATTTATTTATTTTGAAAGAGACAGCACATGCAAGTGGGAGAGGAGCAGAGAGAGAGAGGGTCAGAGGACCTGAAGCGGGCTCTGTGCTGAAAGCAGATAGCCCAATGCGGGGCTCAAACTCATAAACTATGAGATCATGACCTGAGCTGAAGTCAAATGCGAGCTAAGCCACCCAGGCGACCCTAAGATTTTTAAGTAATCTTTATATTCAACATGGAACTTGAACTCACAACCCCAAGATCAAGAGTCGCATGCTCTACCAACTGAGCGAGCCAGGAGCTCCAATTATAACCCATTTAAAGGAATAAAATAAATCAACAGAAACCACTCCTGAGGAAGTCTAAACACTGGGCTTACTAGACAAAGAATTAAAATCAACAGTCTAACACATGCTCAAAGAAGCAAAAGAAATAGCGGACAAAGAGCTAAATAAAACCAGGAAAATGATGTCTGAACAAAATGAGAATGCCAATAGACAGAAATTGTAAAAGGAAAACAAATTTTAAAGCTAAATAGCACAATAAGTGAAATGAAAACTTCAGTAGAGTAATTGGACAGTAGGTTTGAGTAAGCAGAAGGAAGACTAAGAAAGAATCACCTGAAGTTAGAAAAACTGAAATTATCCAGTCTGTGGACCAGAAAGAAAAAGGAATAAGGAAAAGTGAACAAAGCTTAGGGATATATGGGACACCATCAAGAAGACTAACATATACATTGTGGGAGCCCAAGCAGGCTAGGAAACAAAAAAGGGGCAGAAAGAATATTTGAAAAAATAATGAGCAAAAACTTCCCAAGTTCCATGAAAGATTAATCTACACATCCAAGAAGCTTAATGAACTCCAAGGAGAATCAACTCAGAGAGATCCATACCAAGACACATAGTCAAATCACCAAAGAGATAATCTTGAAAGCCATAAAAGACAAATGATATGTCTGGATCTTCAGTAAGACAAACAAATGGTTTCTTACCAGAAACCACAGAGGCCAGAAGGCAGTGGAATAACATATTCAAGGGGCTGAAAAGACCGTCAGCAAAAACTATCCTCCAAAAATGAACGAGAAATTAAAATATTCCCAAATAAAAATTGAGAGGGGCACCTGGGTGGCTCAGTGTATTAAGCAACTGATTCTTGGTTTTGGCTCAGGTCACGATCTCATGAGTTTATGAGACTGAGCCCCTGACAGTGCGGACCCTGCTTGGGATTCTCTCTCTCTCTGTTCTTCCCCTGCTCGCGCACATGCATTGTCTCTCTCGTGCTCTTTCAATCAATCAATCAATCAATCAATAAACTTAAAGAAAAAAACCCTGAATTATCACTTTCTCTAAAAGAAATACAAACAAGAACCCACCCTTCAAGCTAAATGAAAGGACAGTAGCTTAAAGCCATATGAAGAAATAAAGAACAAAATAAATGTAACTACACAGAAAAATATAAAAGCTAATGTTATAGATTATTGCACTTTGGGTTTGTAGCTGCTCTTCCTGACAATAACAATATAAGAATGGGAGGTAATGGAGATGTATAGAAGCATAGTGCTTGAATACTACTGAAATTAAGTTGATATTATTCAAACTAAATTGTTAAAAGATTAAGATGTTAATTGCAATCCCCAAGGTAACCTCTAAGAAAATAGTAAGTATATATAAAGAAAGAAAGGAATCAAAACAGTATGAAAAATCAACTATGTATGTATATATACATATATATATATATATATATATATATATATATATATTTTTCTATAACAGAGGAATTCAGGAACATAAAGCATATAAGACATCCAGAAAACAAACAGATAAATAACAGAAGCAAATTCTTTCTTAATCACTTGAAATGTAAATGGGATAATCTCTCCACTTAATAAAAGAGATTGGGACACCTGGGTGGCTCAGTCAGTTAAGCATATGACTCTTGATTTCAGCTCAGGTCATGATCTTGCAGCTCATGGGTTCAAGGAAAACAATTTTAAAGCTGAATAGCACAATAATGAAATGAAAACTTCAGTAGAGTAACTGGACCGCAGGTTTGAGCTTGCACACTGGGCTCTGTGTGGACAGTGCAGTGCCTGCTTGGGATTCTTTTTTTCCTCGCTCTCTGCCCCTTCCCTGTTTGTGCACTCTCTTAATAATAATAATAATAATAATAATAGTAATAGTAATAGTAATAATAATAAATAAAAGACAAGAGATTGCCAGAATGGTAAGAAAATGCAATTCATCTATATGCTGACTGCAAGAGACTTGCTATACAAAGACATAAAGTTAAAAGTAAAAGATGCAAAAGATATTCCACGCAATTAATAACCAAAAGATGACTATATTATTATCAGACAAGACAGATTTTTAAGTAAAAAGGATTATAACGAAGGATATTATATATTGATAAAGGCTCAATCCATCAAGAGGATACAAAAATTATAAACCTATAGACAACTAACAAACATAAACCAAAATACATGAAGCAAAAATTGACAGAGTGAAGGAAGAAATACAAGTTTTAAATAATATTTGGGGATTTCAGTATCCCATTTTCAATAACAGAACAACAGAAAAGATCAACAAGGAAATGGAATACTTGAACAACCAATTAGACCTAACATATACAGAACACTCCATCTAATAATAGCAGAATACACATTCTTCAAGTGCTTATGAAACATCTTCCACAATAATCCACATGTTAGGCCACAAAATAAGTCTTTAAATAAATTTTGAAAGATTGAAATCACACAAAGTATCTTTTCTGGCCAGCATGGAATGCAACTAGAAGTCAAAAATGAAAGGAAAACCAGAAAACTCACAAATATGTGGAAATTAAACATACTCTTTATTTTTTTAATGTTTGTTTATTTTTCAGAGAGAGATAGAGACAGAGCATGAGCAGGGAGGTGCAAAGAGAGAGAGACACACACACACACAGAATCTGAAGCAGGCTCCAGGCTCTGAGCTGTCAGCACAGACCTCAATGCAGGGCTTGAACTCATGAACCACAAGATCATGACCTGAGCCAAAATTGGACACTTAACCAACTGAGCCACCCAAGCACCCCCATACTCTTTTCTTTACATGTTTATTTATTTTGAGAAAGAGAGAGAGTGAGAGCACATACCTGCTCATGAGCAGGGAAGGGGCAGAGAGAGAGAGAGAGAGAGAGAGAGGGAGGGAGGGAGGGAGGGAGGGAGGGAGGGAGAGAATCCCAAGCAGGCTCCAACACTGTGAGCAAGGAGCCTGGATGCAGGGCTTGATCTCACAAACCGTGAGATCATGAGCTAAGCTGAATCAAGAGTTGGACACTTAACTGACTGAGCCACCCAGACACCCAGAAAATTAAACATATATATATATACACATATATATGTATATATATATAATTTATATGTGTATATATATATAATTTATATGTATATATATAATTTATATGTATATATAAATTATTTATATGTATATATAAATTATTTTATATGTGTATATGTTATTTATTTTTTTTAAATGTTTAATGTTTATTTATTTTTGAGAGAAAGAAGAGAGAGCACAAGCAGAGGGAGGGGCAGAGAGGGGAGCAGAGGATTTGAAGCAGGCTCTGAAGCAGGCTCAGAGCCATCAATGCAGAGCCCAACGTGAGGCTCAAACCCACGAGGCGGGAGATCATGACCTGAGCCAAAGTCAGATGCTCAACCAACTGAGCCACCCAGGTGTCCTGGAAATTAAACATAATTTTTTTAATTTTTATTTTTGAGAGAGAGAGAGAGAGAGAGAGAGAGAGAGTGTGTGTGTGTGTGTGTGTGAGAGAGAGAGAGAGAGAGAGAGAGAGAGCAAGAGGAGGAAGGGCAGAGAAAGAGTTGGGCAGAGAAAGGGGAACAGAGGATCTGAAGCTGGCTCTGCACTGACAAAAGCAAGCCTGATATAGGGCTCAAACTCCCGAACCACGAGATCATGACCTGAGGTGAAGTCAGATGTTCAACTGACTGAGCCACCCAGAAATTAAACATATTAAAAATATATATGTTTATTTTCTTGACCCGGTTAAAGAAAAAAAGTCACAAGGGAAATTAGAAAATACCTTGAGATGAATGAAATTTAAAGCACAACAAGTAAAAACTTACGGGATGCAGTGAAAATAGTGCTCAGAAGGAAATTTACAGCTATAAGAACAATAAAGATCTCAAATCAATAATCTAACTTGACACCTTAAGAAATAAGGAAAGGAGGGGCGCCTGGGTGGCGCAGTCGGTTAAGCGTCCGACTTCAGCCAGGTCACGATCTCGCGGTCCGTGAGTTCGAGCCCCACGTCAGGCTCTGGGCTGATGGCTCGGAGCCTGGAGCCTGTTTCCGATTCTGTGTCTCCCTCTCTCTCTGCCCCTCCCCCATTCATGCTCTGTCTCTCTCTGTCCCAAAAATAAATAAAAAATGTTGAAAAAAAAAAAATTAAAAAAAAAAAAGAAATAAGGAAAGGAAAGGAAGAGCAAACTAAACCCAAAGCCAGCAGAAAGAAGTTAATAACAACAATTACAGAAGAGATAAATAAAACAGAATAGAGGGGCGCCTGGGAGGCTCAGTTGGTTAAGTGTCTGACTTCGACTCAGGGCATGATCTCACAGCTCTTGAGTTCGAGCCCTGCATCGGGCTTTGTGATGCCAGCTCAGAACCTGGAGCCTGCTTCGGATTCTGTGTCTCTGGCTCTCTCTGCCCCTCTGCCATTCACACTCTCTTTGTCTCTCTCAAAAATAAATAAACATTTTAAAAAATGTTTTAAAAAGTAGAAAAACAATAGAGAAAAATCAATGAAAGCAAAAGTTGGTTCTTTGAAAAGATCAATGAAAAACTGACAAACCTTTGCCTAGACTCAGGAAAAAGAGAGGAGACTCCTATTACTAAAATCAGAAATTAAAGTGGGGACATTACTCCCAATTTTACAGAAATAACAAAGATTATATGAGAGTAATATAAACAATTGGGTACACCAACAAATTAGATAACTTAGATAAGATGGACAAACTCCTAGAAATAATCTGCTAAAACTGAACCAAGAAGAATCTAACTAGATCTGTAATGACTAAAGAGATTGAATCAGTAACCAAAAACCTCCCCTCAAGAGTGCTAAATCAGATGGTTTTACTGATGAATTGTACCAAATGTGTAAACAATTAGCACAGATCCTTCTATAACTCTCCCAAAGAGGAGTGAACACTTCGTAACTCATTCTATAAGGCCAGCATCAGCCTAACAGTGAAGCCAGACAAAGACACTACAAGAAATTTACAAAATCTTACGAATTTTAAGCCAAACTCCTCAACAAAACACTAGCAAACTGAATTCAGTAGCATATTAAAACGATTATTCACCATGACCATTTGGGATTTATCCTAGGAATGCAAGGATACCTAATATACAAAAATCAATCAGTGTCATATACCACATTAATAGAATAAAGGGAAAAAAATCACAATCATCTCAAGTGATGCAGAAAAAGCATTTGACAAAACTTAACACACTTTCATAATAAAAACACTTTATAAACTAGGTCTTGAACTCAACAAAAGCTATATATAAAAAAGCTACAGCCAACATCATACTCAATGGTGAAAGTCTGAAAGTTTTTCCCCTAAAATCAGAAATAAGACATGGATGCTTGCTTTTATCACTTCTATTCAACAAAGTATTGGGGTCTTTAGCCAGGACAATTAGGCAAGAAGCAAAAGATATCCAAATTGAAATGGAAGATATAAAACTACCTTTATTCAGAGAGGACCTGATTTTATACATAGAAAACCCTAAAGATTCCACAAATACACACACAAGGTATTAGAACTAATAAATGAGGGTTGCTTAGGTGGCTCGGTTGGTTAAGCATCTGACTCTTGATTTCAGCTCAGGTCATGATCTTGTGGTTTGTGGGAGCAACCCCTGCTTCCACTGGAAGCTAATGCAGAGCCTGCTTGGAATTCTCCCTTCTTCCCTCTCTCTGCCCCTCCCCCGCTCACTGACACACATGCTCTCTCAAAATAAATAAATAAAAATTTTTAAAAAATGGGGCGCCTGGGTGGCTCAGTCAGTTAAGCGGCCGACTTCAGCTCAGGTCATGATCTCACAGTCCGTGAGTTCGAGCCCCGCGTCGGGCTCTGTGCTGACAGCTCAGAGCCTGGAGCCTGTTTCAGATTCTGTGTCTCCCTCTCTCTGACCCTCCCCCGTTCATGCTCTGTCTCTCTCTGTCTCAAAAATAAATAAACATTAAAAAAAAAAAAAATTTAAGAATAAAAAAAAATGAATTCAGCAAAACTGGAAGATACAAAAGCAACACAAAAATATCAGTTGTATTTCTATACACAATGAATAATCCAAAAAAGAAACAAAACCATTCAAAATAACATTGTAAAGAATAAAATACCTAGAAACAAATTTAACCAAGGAGACTTAGTTACAGACTGAATGTGTTCCCTCTAAATTCATATACTGAAGCCCTAACCCCCAGTGTGACTATATTTGGGGTCAGCGAGCAATTAAAGTTACATGAGATCATAAGGTGGAGTCCTGATCCAATAGAGTTAATGTACAGTAGCTCTCCTTTATTCGCAGGGTATACTTTCTAAGACCCACAATGGATATCTGAAACCACAGATAGTACCAAATCCTATATATACTATGTTTTTTCCCCACACATACATACCTATGATAAAGTTTAATTTATAAATTAAGCACAGTAAGAGACTGACAATAAAAAAGTAGAACAATTATAACACTACATATATACTATAATAAGAGTTATGTGAATGTGGTCTCACTCAAAATATCTTATTGTACAGTACTCTTCTTCTGGTGATGATGTGAGACAATAAAATACCTACATGATGAGATGAAGTGAGGTAAGTGATGCAGGCATTATAATGTAGCATTAGGCTACTGTTGACCTAAAGATATGTCGGAAGGAAGATCATGTGCTTTGGGATCATGGTTGACTTTGGGTAACTGAAGCCACAGATTGGGGCAGGGGGGACCTACCTTACAAGAAAAGCACCAAAGAGCTTTTGCTCTCCCTGTCCATGAATCCAGGAAAGGCCATGTGAGCACACAGTAAGTAGGCAGCCACTAGCAAGCTAGGAAGAGTCCTCCCCAGAAACTAACCCTGTCAGACCTTGATCTAGGACATCTAGTCTCCAGAAATGTGAAAAAATTAATTTCTGTTGTTTAAGCCACCCAGTCTATGGTGTTTTGTTACAGCAGTCTGTGCTAATACAGAAGCATAAGACTTACACACTGAAAATTACAAAACACTGCTGAAAGAAATTAAAGGCCTAAATATACGAAAAGACATCCTGGGTTTACGGATTCGAATACTTAATATTCAGATGACAATACCACCCAAAGATTCAATGTGAACTCTACCAAAATCCCAAGATTTATTTCTGCGAAATGGAAAAACCCATCCTAAAATTCATATGGAATCTCAAGGAACCTTGAATAGCCAAAAAAATCTTGAAGACCAAAAGGGTGACTGGCTGGCTCAGTTGGTACAGCATGGGACTCTTGACCTTGAGGTCGTGAGTTTGAGCTACACATTGCAGGTAGAGTTGAATAAGGAAGGAAGGAAGGAAGGGAGGGAGGGAGGGAGGGAGGGAGGGAGGGAGGAAGGAAGGAAGGAAGGAAGGAAGGAAGGAAAAGACCAAAGTTGGAGGATGGAGGACTCACACTTCCTTATTTCAAAACTTAGACAAAGCTACAGTAACCAAAACAGTGTGACTGGCAAAAAGACATACAGACCAACAGAACACAGCTCAGAGCTCAGGAATAAACCCTCACATGTATGTTCAACTGATTTTTGACAAAGATGCCAACCAAGGTCAAAAGGGGGCGGGGGCTGGCTGGTTCAGTTGGTAGAGCATGAGGCTCTTGATCTCAGGGTTGTGAGTTCAAGCCCCACATTGGGTATAGAGCCTACTTAAACAAACAAACAAACAAACAAAAGGGGCACCTGGATGACTCAATCAGTTAAGTGTCCAACTCTTGGTTTCAGCTCAGGTCGTGATCTCATGGTTTGTGGGTTCAAGCCCCACGTTGTGCTCCATGCTGATAGCTCAGGACCTGTTTGGAATTCTCTCTTCCTCTATCTCTGCCCCTCCCCCATCACGAGTGTGGGTGCTCTCTCACTCTCTCTCTCAAAAATAGATAAACTTTGGGGGGGGGAATCAAGAAGACCTACATGACTTGGATTTCTTAAATATGAGCCCCAAAGCACAGGCAACAAAAGAAAAAAATAGATAAAATGGACTTCATTAAAATTAAAAACTTTTGTTCAAAGGACACTATCCAACCGGAAACTAATGTTAACGCTGTGTATCAACTAGCACTTGAATTAAAAAAAAGAGAGAGAGAGAGAGAAAGACACTCTGAAGAGTGTGAAAGGAAGGGCGCTTGGGTGGCTCAGTGGGTTAAGTGTCCAACTTTGGCTCAAGTCATGATCCCATGGTTCATGAGTTCAAGCCTGGCATCTGGCTCTGTGCTGACAGCTTGGAGCCTAGAGCCTGCTTTGGATTCTGTGTCTCCCTCTCTCTCTGCCCCTCTCCCACTTGTGCTCTGTCTCTCTCTCTCTCAAAACTAAATATAAATTTTTTAAAAAGTGTGAAATGACAGTCCACAAAATGGGAGAAAATATTTGTAAATCATGTATCTGATAACGGTCTAATATCTAAACTGTATCAAGAATTCCTACAACTCAAAAACAAGGAGAAGACCAACACCCAACTAAAAATGTTTATGGCCACTTTATTCATAATTGCCAAAACCTAGAAGCAGACAAGATGCCCTTCAGTAGGTGAACAGACAAACTGTGGTCCATCCAGACAGCAAAATATTACTCCATGCTAAAAAGGAGCTGTCAAGCCATGAAAAGACAAGGAGGAAACTTAAATGTACTGTATATTACTATATCTGAAAGAAGCCAGTCTGAAAAAGACTACACGCTGTATGATTCCAAACAAATGCCATTCTGGAAAAGGCAAAAGTATGAAGACAAGAAAAAAATTAGTGGTTGCTGGGGTAGGGTGGTAGCGAGGGGAGAAGGGCAGGGAAGAATGTGTAAGTAGAACACAGAGGATTTCAGGGCAGTGAAAATACTCTGTATGATACTGTAACAATGGATACATGCCATCATACATTTTCCCAAACTCACAAAACATACAGCACCTACAGTGAACACTAATGTAAACTATGAGCTTTAGGTGATGATGACGACGTCGGTGTAGGCTCATCAATTTTAACAAATGTACCATTCTGGTAGGGAATGTCCATAATGGGGGAGGTTATGCATGCATGGGGCCAGGGAGATATGTAGGAAATCTCTATACTCTTCTCTTAATTTTGCTGTGAAGCTAAAATTGCTCTTTAAAAAAAGAAAGAGGGCAAAGGCCTTGCTTGAATTAACAGAAATAAATATGTTACCCAAAGAACATATACAAATGGCCAATAAGCACATGAAAAGATGTTCAACATTCATAGTCATGAGGAAAAAGCAAATCAAAACCACAATGGAGGGGCGCCTGGGTGACTCAGTCACTTAAGCGTCCAACTCTTGATCTCCACTCAAGTCATGATCTCATGGTTTGTGGGACAGAGCCCCACATCAGGCGCCGAGATTAAGGCACTGACAGTGAGGAGTCTGCTAGAGATTCTCTCTCCCTCTCTCTCTGCCCCTCCCCCCCCAAACAAAAAGATAAATTTTATGTTGTATATTTTACAATTTAAAAAAATGAAGCAAATTTTTTTTTAATTTAAAAGAAACTTTCAAGAATTCTTGAATGAACAAAAAAACCCAGTATTTTTCCCAGAAACAAAGGACTGATATACAGAATTCATACAATTCAAAGAAGCACACTAAAACTCCAAAAGATAACAGATTACAGAAATATAAATAAGAAAAACCTTCAACTACAATAACAAAATTAAAAATGCATTGGGGCGCCTGGGTGGCTCAGTCGGTTGAGCAGCCGACTTCGGCTCGGGTCATGATCTCGCAGTCCGTGAGTTCAAGCCCCGCGTCGGGCTCTGTGCTGACAGCTCAGAGCCTGGAGCCTGTTTCAAATTCTGTGTCTCCCTCTCTCTGGCCCTCCCCCGTTCATGCTCTGTCTCTCTCTGTCTCAAAAATAAATAAACGGTGGGGCGCCTGGGTGGCGCAGTCGGTTAAGCGTCCGACTTCAGCCAGGTCACGATCTCACGGTCCGTGAGTTCGAGCCCCGCGTCAGGCTCTGGGCTGATGGCTCGGAGCCTGGAGCCTGTTTCCGATTCTGTGTCTCCCTCTCTCTCTGCCCCTCCCCCGTTCATGCTATGTCTCTCTCTGTCCCAAAAATAAATTAAAAAACGTTGAAAAAAAAAAAATAAATAAATAAATAAATAAATAAATAAAATAAAAAAAAATAAAAAAAAATAAAATAAATAAACGTTAAAAAAAAAATTAAAAAAAAAAATGCATGTTACTATGGTCTGAATGTTTGTGTAGCCCCAAAATTCATATGTATAATATTTTTAAATTTTTTTAATGTTTGTTTGTTTTTGAGAGAGAGTCAGAGCAAGCAAGGGAGGGGCAGAGAGAGAGGGAGACAGAATCCAAAGTAGGCTCCAGGCTCTGAGCTGTCAGCACAGAACTGGATGCAGGGCCAAACTCACGAACCGTGAGATCATGACCTGAGCCAAAACGGATGCTTAACCGACTGAGCCACCCAGGCGCCGGCCCAAAATTCATATATTGAAAACCTAATGCCTAAGGTGATGGTCTTAGGAGGTGGGGCCTTTAGGAACTTAGATCATTAGGGAAGAGCCCTCATGAATGGGATTAGTGCCTTATGAGAGGCTCCAGAAAGCTAGCTTGCTCCTTCTGCCATGTGAGGATGCAAGGGAAGTCTGTGACCAGGAACAAGGCTCTCACCAGACTGGCAGGCACTCTGATCTCCAACTCCCAGACTTCAGAACTATGAGAAATAAATTTCTGTTGTTATAAACTAGATACAGAAAAATAAATTTTTTCAGATATTTAATTCTGTTGTCTGTTGTTCTAAACTAACCAGCTCCTGGTTATGTAACAGTCTGAATGGGACCAAGACACAAATCCAATTGAGTACTTTTGCACCTATCCAATTGGCAACAATGATTTCTTTCTGTATGCTTGTTTCACAGGCTCTTTACTACATAACTGCCAAACAGTTTTGCAGGCAGCCCCACAAAGGCTTTAATAATATAGAAGAGACTAAGCACTTCACACACAAGCACTTACTAAACTTTTACAACAATCAGTGAGATGAAGTACTCCTTTTAGATGTAAGGATATAGGGACAAACTGATTAACTAACTTGCCAAAGATCCCCAAACCAGTTAGGGCAGGGCTGGGGTTCTCACCTGGGGCAATCGGACCCCACAGGCTGGTGCTGAAGTACTGCCATTCAGAACCCCTTTAATAACACCCAGCAACCTTCATGACATACAAAGGACATGTGCAGGCACTTTGCAGACAGTGGCCATGAGAATATAAATTGGCACAACCTTTCCAGGAGATAACTTGATGATACACAGGCTTATAGATATATATAATATAATCTTCCTTCTGGTCAGGCTGTATTTTAAAATCAAATCTAAAATAAACAGGGGCACCTGGGTGGCTTAGCTGGTTAAGCGTGCAACTTCAGCTCAGGTCATGATCTCACGGTTCATGACTTCAAGCCCCTCGTCCGGCTCTGTGCGGACAGCTCATAGCCTGGAGCCTGCTTCAGATTCTATGTCTCCCTCTCTCTCTGCTCCTCCCCTGCTCCTTCTCTCTCTCTCTCTCTCTCTCTCTCTCTCTCTCTCTCTTTCTCTCAAAAATAAACACTAAACACAATTTTTTAATTAATAAAAATAAAAAATAAAATAAACAAAGATGCACACTAAGACTTTCACATAAAGATGTTCTTGGGCAAATTATTTCACTTAAAAAACATTTTTTTAAAATCCATTAACTTTCTAAAACTATACACCCAATGTGGGGCTCAATCTCACAACCCTGAGAAAAGAGTTACACGCTCCACCGACTGAGCCAGCCAGGCACCCCTTTCAAGGATAAATTATTTTAAAACTGGAAAAACAACAATCCAAATGGCCAAAATCAAAGGAATGATTGAATAAATATATTATGGGATTTGTACAGTTATCAAAAATTATGTTCACAGAATTTCAAGGCAATGACTAAATGATGAAAGTATGTAATAATTATGAAATTACCAAATGGTTCATTAAAAATTGCATGCCGGGGCGCCTGGGTGGCTCAGTCGGTTAAGCGTCTGACTTCGGCTCAGGTCATGATCTCACTGTTCGTGGGTTCAAGCCCCGCATCGGGCTCTGTGCTGACAGCTTGAAGCCTGGAGCCTGCTTCGGATTCTGTGTCTCCCTCTCTCTCTGCCCCTTCCCCGCTCATGCTCTGTCTCTCTCTGTCTCAAAAATAAATATTAAAAAAAAAAATTTTTTTTTTTAAAGTGCATGTAAAAAGGTTGGGAGGAGTTGCAAATGGTTAAGAGTGAACATGTTCATTGAGTCAGAAATTCGAGAAGGCTCATCACCATACCTCCAGTTTCTAAAGGGCAGGTGCCCAAAAACTTACTGAATTTCTTTATGTTAGGCTTATGGGATTTTTTTTCTTCCTTAGACATTACCTCTGAATTTCAAATGAAAAAAAAAAAAAAAAAAAAAAAAACTATATAAAACTAAGCACTTAAGGGGAATAAGCCTGAAGTGCCATGGTAACAATGAAGTGTCTCGAGGTAGCACCACACCTGGTTCACTTTCCCTCTCTGGGGGGTCCAAGTCTGTCTTTGCTCTGAGTTATAGCTAGGGCCTATTTACTAAGTAGGACCAGCACCCTGTGGTCAAAGCATGCTTCTGGACTACTATGTCTTTATCAGCCTGGCTCTGCTTTCACCCCAGTTGGGTGGACCCCAGGTGAGTCTAGGTAGAAGACTCCCCAGCCCCTGTGGTGCAGGAACACCTGAGGCCCAGGTGTGGGGTATGACTGGGGGCCATGGAGGGGTTAGTTGCCAAGAGCACCATAACTGCTTCCTTGAAATGCTCCCCACACCAAGCCAGGAGCCCTGGGCAGTAATTGAAGGACACAAGAGAGGGGTGGGAAGAGGCAATGGAATGGGGAGAGAGTAGCTATGGCCTACTGTCTCTGGCACTAGCTTCCCCTAAATGAAAGGCAAGGCTTTGGCCTAGACACTCCCCAGAACCTGGACTCAAGCACGATACATTCCACCAGCCAGTCTCCACCTTGGGACTTATGAGACCACAGCTCATTCCACAGGCTCCACCAACATGACACCAGAGACAGGTCATATGGTCCTGGCCATCCTTCCACTTAGCACCTAACAGTTCTCTACAGCAGACAAGGCCAGAGGTCACCGGCTGAACCTTCCCAGCCAGAGGCTCCTCCACAATCTATATACTGTGCCCTGAGCCCCACCATCGCCAAGCCTGGAGAAATCTAAAGGACTCATCCTCATAGCCAGACTGGGTACTCCCAGGTTTAAAATTTTTGAGTGTGTACTGAAATGCTACAAAAGCATATCTTTCCTTACTTATCCAAATGATTATGAAAATAAAGCAGGAATCCAATATCTACTGCTGTGTCTCTTCTAAAAAGGCATGATCTGTAACCAGCATTAAGAAGAAAGTATCTACAGTAAGCATGTTCCATGTTCTGCTTTGGCAAAGTAGCCACTCTGCCCACAAGGAAAGAGTCTGTACAATAGGGTAGGGCAGGGACAGGCACAGGAGAAGGGCCTGAGGCTCACAGGGAAAGTGGGGATGAAAAGAGGAAGCAGTGGAGGTAGAAGAACAGGAAGGAAGGGGGCATTCATGCAGAAGTCCCGGTTGGGAGCCAGGGAGACTAGAAGGCACACGGTGTCCAAGCAGGCTATGTCACAGACAGATGGTGTGGCTCTGGAGAGAGGGCAGGAATAGAGGCAAAGACAGGACTCCTTCATGTACAGTAATAATCTAGTAAGCTATGATGCTGGAAGATGCAGGGACCCCAAGAAACAGCATGAAAGATGGGCAAGAGACTAAACAAGGTCCCTGTCTAAGAGCTCAGAGGAAGCAGCAGGAAGACAGGTGTGAGTGGCACAAGGTCACAGAACCAGGGGCTGGGACACCGCATGGGCTCCAAAGGCTGGGGAGGCAAGTGGGCTCCAGGGCTGCAGAGCCCAAGGCATGAGGACAAAGGGGAGCCCATGTGCTCAGTGTGAGGTGGTTCCAGGAGGGTGGGAGAAACTGGAACTACAAATTGGAGTTAGTACAGGAGGAGACTCGGGGGGTGAGGAGATGAAAAGATGAAAAAAGAGCAGACACTAAATCGAGAGGACAGTAAGGCCACAGGAAGGCCCTTGCCAGGAGCAAGCCTGAGCCTATCTGAAGGCAGAAGTCCGTGAGGCAGGGGGAGCATGAGCTGTGGGGTTCAGACAGTGGAAGCAGAAGCCCCAGACAAGACACTGGGTGAGGGGACCAGGTGGGCTTGTTAGACAAAGGGATTTGAGACCAATGACAGGCACATATTGGAGGGGACCAGGAATAAAGCCCAGAACGCAAGGGTCCAGAGGGTTAGACATCCAGATGCAAAACCAGGTGGGGAAGCAAAGAAAAGATCTAGATGGGAATGTCCGCCATCTCCTAAGAGAGGTCAGAGAAGGCAGCACTGTCTGGACAAATGGGACCAGACACAGAGAAGCCAGGGAAGACAGGAGCACAAACACACACTCCTTTCCTGGGCTGATAACCAAAGAAGTGGAAAGCTCGGGCCCCCCAGAATGTTAACAAAACCAGGGCAAAGACAGGATTCTACTTAGGAACCCGAAGTTAGAGTCCCTGCCTTATTATACCCTAGAGTGACAGCCCGCCTCTGTGCCTGTTGGCTGCTTCACCTAAGAGCCTACTTGGGAGCAGAGAGGTAAGCCCAGCACACACATCACCTTGAAGAATAATCTGATAAGAAGTGGAAGTGTTCAATACTCACAGGAACAATAAGCCCTTGCCAAGTCAATAAATTAGCTTCATCAACCTGGATGTTACGGAAGTTTTTCATTCCACATTTGCGGATTTCTTCAAGCTCCTGTTGATTAACAAAGCATAAAGGGATGTCAAACAGGGGAAAGCACCACACATTAAGATCCCTCCTGACTCCCTCAAATTAAACCAAGTGTCAACACCACCAATGACAAAATTTTAAAGTGTGGACTAGACCGCGCCCAGTCTGGTTAAGAGGCCCAGAGCCACAGTGGTCCCCTCAACCCTTGCCCCAGACCAAGACAAACCCCCACCTTGATGACCCCATGGAACTCGGTGGGACAAATAACTGTCTTCTGCAGACACACTGCCTCCTCTTTGGGCTGGTCACCAGACCTTTGTTTAAACACCCTCGGACCCCTAGACAGGGCAGCCACGTGGCAGGGGCGCAAGAAAGGTGTTACAGACCTGACTTCTTTCAACCAAGATTTATTAAGCTATGAGTCAGGTGCTGAGGATATAAAGATAAACAAAACTGGGGACTAGAGCCAAACACATACCTACCAGGTTTTCAACCCAGTGCTGTAGGTGTGATTTCAGAACTCTGCCTCAGCACGGACACACAGGGAAGAGAACAACTATCCACTCTGGGGTGGAGAGGGGGACATGTGCCTTTCACTGAGCCTTCACTTCCTCAGCTTCAACACAGACCCAGAATCAAACACAACAAAGGGGCAATGACTATGCAACAGAACTCTTTGCAAATGAGGGATTATTATTAAACAGTTCATGCCACAAATGCCATTTGGTCCAGAAAGCACAATCACCATGACTACTTCAGGGCCCTGCCCGAGAAGTCTTTAGTCTACAATTGTCTTGTTACTTGTTTCTCAACTGTGCACCGCTGCTTCTCCAACAACTCAAGTCAACATCAAGAGGCATTTTGACCCAAGCCACCCACTGTGCACTAGCCTGCCCACATTCCCAATATTCCTCCATTCTCAGACACCTGGAGTGACACAATCCCTCCAATGTCTCAACCTGGTCTCTTGTCCTTGGTACAAAAGTCTCCTCAACATCTCTTGGGTACACTCTTTTTGGCATCCTCAGAGCACCACCTAGCTGAGTTCTGCCTCTCCTGCTGAGCAGGCAGAACAGCTTCCTCACTGGCCCTGGCTTCCTCCTTGTTGGTCCAGCCCACGCACCCTTTTGGAACTTAGAAGCCCCTCTGTGTGTGATGCTATGGCTCACGATGGCACCAGAGGCTCTGAATAAGCCCAAAAGATCCTCTGCACCTTACATTCCCATCACATAGGCAACAGTTTAAAAGGCCCCATGAGCAAACAATTCCAAAGAAAGTAGGAAGTGAGCCAGTGTTACAGGTTCTAAGTTGGAGGATGTGTGGTATGGAGTAGGCAGAGAAGGACAGTGTGTCAAATGAAGACACAGAACAGGCAGTTGGGATGTGCTAGTGCTTCATGGCAGGTGACACACCCGACCACGTTTCTTCCTACAGGATGCTGGTGCTTGTCAACCCTAGCTGCCCAGCCCACCACTGGGGCTTAGGCCCCAGCCCTGGAAATTCTGGTCCAGAAACTGTGGGGTAGAGTCTGAAATAGGGATTTTTAACAAGCCACACAGTGACAGGAAAGAACCACCATCACTGGGAGATGAGCTCCACTTCTAAGCAATGCTCAGCTTCCATCAGGAAGCTGGTTGCAATGGTTGTGGCCACTGCAATGGGGAAGGTGTGGTCTGGCTCCTCTTCCCGAGCCTGCAGGGAGGAAAGCATGGAACCTGAGAGACCACTCACTTGCCAACTGCCATCTGGTCTTCCTTCTAATGCCCAAGACTCATCAGAAATGCTCCCCTGGGGACAATGAAACCTTCAGGATGGGGAATAAATAAATCTCACTCTAACACTCTGCCCTACTCCCCAAAGAGCATATAAGCTCCATGAGGGTAAGCTTGAGGGCACAGATCTAAAAGCCTCAGGAGCTCATGGTCATGCTCACTTGCTTAATTATCAGGGTAGTGAAGGGACATCTGGAAGCTGGGGCTTGGGGAAGAAAAGGCTCTGGAATGGGAAATGCTCTCCATGTATTTTGATTTTCTGATCCCTGGTATAAGATATCAGAGTAAGATTCCTGGTTAGAGACAGAACATATCATATGTCACTTAAGAGCTGAATCTTAACCAAGCTATCAGAAATGTTTTAAACCACATACAGGTAGGAAAACAATTTCAGATAGAACATTGAAACTAGACAACAAATGAGATTATATTCAATTTTCATGGAAAAAAATTAATTTTAAAATAATCTGTAAATTTACTCTATGGCTTCAGAAATTCACATACTAATAACAATAGGAAGTATCAGTAATAAACACAAGAAGGTAAATTTCAAAAGAATTACAAAAATGAAGCAAGATGAGACTCAACTGCGGGCGGCGGTGCAGAGAGGGCACCTACTGGTGCTCTGATATCAAGAGATACATGAACAAAGATAAAACAAAAACTGTGGGAGGGGCGCCTGGGTGGCTCGGTCCATTGAGTGTCTGACTTCGGCTCGGGTCATGATCTCGTGGTTCGTGAGTTCGAGCCCCGTGTCAGGCTGTGTTGACAGCTCGGAGCCTGGAGCCTGCTTCGAATTCTGTGTCTCCCTCTCTCTCTGCCCCTTCCCTGCTCATGCTCTGTCTCAATCTCTCAAAAATAAACATTAAAAATTTTTTTTTCAAAAACTGGGGGAAGATGCCATCCCTCTCACCCCCTACTAGAGAAGAATGGGCAACACTAATGTCAGCTGAACTGGGAGGTTCAAGAAATCCAAAGCTCAGTTTATCGATTACTAGTTATCAGATAAACTCTCAACTTGCTATCAAGTTAAGCTCACCAAAGAGCAGAAGAGACAAACTCCTTTGCATAATTCTAACCAACAAGAAGAAGTGATTGTAAGGCAGAAGTGAGAGAAACCAAGACAAACAAACAAGCAAGCAAGCAAGCCCTGTAATCTCCAGGGAATGCTAGGCAGCGTTTCTCAACAGGGTGGCATAGGCATCCAGATAGGACTCTGCACTTGACCATCCTGAGCCCAGCCCATTACATGCCAAGCATTGTGACACCACCCCACCCTGGTTTCCCAATATCCTCTAGAGCCCCAGCTGCTGAGAACCACTGACACCATTGGTAGCCAGGATGGTAAAAGTCCTGCATTGCACAAGCAGGTCCTCCAGATAAGAACTGCTTGGCCCAAAATGCCAATCACACCCCACCAAGGGAACAACTTGAAGAGGATGGATTCTAGTCATTCAGAGAAAAGACAGGTTCATCTGAAGGTCTGAGATTGGAAAAGGCAAGATGACTCAAGAGGCTTAACAAACCCTCAAGCAAAAGTGCACCCCTATAACTGAGAATAATCCTCAGATGGAAGAACTGGGGAAGGAATTTAAAGAAACCAATGTAAATGCAAAGTTCAAATTCAAGGGGTGCCTGGGTGGCTTGGTCAGCTAAGTATCCAACTGTTGATTTCGACTTAGGTCATGATCTTGAAGTTTGTGAGTTTGAGCCCTGCGTAAGGATCCATGCTGACAGTGCAGAGCCTGCTTGGGATTCTCTCTCTCTCCCTCTCTCTCTGCCCCTCCTCCATGTGCTCATGCTCTCTCTAAATAAACTTAAAAAAAATTTTTAAGTTCAAATCAAAAGGATATTATTACAAATGATGCGAAAAAAGGGACCTGACAAAGGAAAACTGTGAGTGGCCTGGCTCTAGAACAGAGTCAGGAAGACCAAAGCCAAAAACGACAGGAGCTTACAAAATAAGGCCACAAAAGTTTGTTTCAGTTCTGCTAGGAGCAAGAAGCTGTCCTGGGTCAGCTGCTCCAGGCTGATGGCGCCAGTACTGACAAACCAAGAGAAGAGTGCGAGGGAAAGCAGAACCAGCCAGTGAGCTCATTCCTTCTCCCAGTAGGAAAGAGCAGGCTTCCCACCCAGAGCAAGTGATGAGGGAGAAAGACAGCAATGCTTCTCAAAATGAGGTCCATTTCTGAGCCCAGAGGTGGATCTCAGTGTATTGAGGAACTTGAAAGAGCCTGGGTATGCTGCCCAGCTCTTCAAAAAGAGAAAAGCCCACTGCCCAGACTATAGCCCAGAGAGCTTGATGCCCATGCCAGGCAGGAGTGTGGCACAGTCCAGAAACAGACTGCTGCCTAACAATTCTGCAGGCACTAACAGGAGACAGCCCTGGCCCTGCACAGAAGCCTCGGCTTATTCCTGAGAGGACAGCAGGAATCAGCTATATACAGTGAGCTCTCCGTCACATAACTCCAGTGTATGCATCCAAGTTCAGGCAAAGTAGTTAACAGTCTCTGCCCCCCCCCCCCCACACCTTCTCTGGAGATCTATGCTGGTGCCTGGAAAAGCAACCATTCAAAATCTCCCGGGGCAACCCTCACGCAGCACTGACGGAGAACCCTTCAGGAGCCAGCGATTCTCAACTAGCTGTGGCCATGGTCCTCTTTAAGAAATCCATTCAGCAGACAGATGGGGGCGCCTGGGTGACTCAGTAGATTAAGTATCCCACTCTTGATTTCTTCTTTTTTTTTTAAATGTTTATTTTTGAGAGAGACAGAGTCAGAATGTGAGTGGGTTAGGGGCAGAAAGAGAGGGAGACACAGAATCTGAAGCAGGCTCCAGTCTCCGAGCCGTCAGCACAGAGCCCGATGTGGGGCTCGAACTCACAGAGTGTGTGAGATCATGACCTGAGCCGAAGTCAGACACTCAACCGACTGAGCCATCCAGGCGCCCCCCCCCCCCACTCTTGATTTCGGCTCAGGTCATGATCTCACAGTTTCACGAGTTCAAGCCCCACGTTGGGCTCTGTGCTGGCAGCATGGAGCCTGAGAGTCTGACACTTTCTCTCTCTCTCTCTCTCTCTCTCTCTGCCCCTCCCCCACTTGCACTCTGTCTCTCACAAAATAAATAACAACTTTAAGAAAAATAATAAGAAAACAAGAAACGTATGCAATCACCCCATGTGTCTGGGAAGAAGCTGGGAGCCAAGTTTGGCTGGAGTCTAAACTAACATTAGGGGACTCTCAATTAAGAGAGTGTACCCAAAGGCCCAGGGGGAATTGTTCAACAACCACATGCAGAGAGATGGGGCAGAGAGGGAGTGTGGAGGGAGAAAACCTAACTTGTGCTGAGGTCTCATTCTAGACTTGCAGAAACAGTCTCCTGAGTAAGGCTGGGCACCTATGCCAGGGGATCCCCCAGTGACTGTGAGCTGCACTCCTGCTTAAGAACTACCATGCCCATCCAATCCTGTCTTTTAGAAAGGAAGATCCTGAAGCCCTGATTAATTCAGTGTCATTTCCATGACTAGAAATAAGCTCCTAAAAGAGCTAACACCTCCCACTAAGCCAGGCACACAGAAGCAATGTAAGGAATCCTTCCAGCTGCAACAAGTTTGTGGTAATAGAAACCCAGAAATCTTTCTGAACTTTTTTTTAAAAAAGTGAATGCTGGGCACCTGGGTGGCTCAGTTGGTTAAGTGTCCAACTTTGGCTTGGGTCATGATCTCACAGTTCATGGGTTGGAGCCCCACGTCGGACTCTGTGCTGACAGTTCAGAGCCTGGGGCCTGCTTCCGATTCTGTGTCTCCCCCTCTCTTTGCCCCTTCCCACTCATGCTCTTTCTCTCTCTCTCAAAAATAAACATAAAAAATAAATTAAAAAAAAAAAAAGAAAAACATAAGGCAGAGGAATTGCTAAGAACACATCACCACCACACTCCCCTTAGGCGGGCAATAGCTTAGTGTCACCACTTACAAAATCCCAACAATAAACAAATGGAGAGATGCCAGGGAAGAGGTCATCTTCTAGGAAAGAGCGTTATTTCTGGGGACAACCTCCAGAAATGAAGATGCTAGGGAAAGTGCGCACCTTTGGTGTAGGAGGCATACACCAAAAGCAGCCATGTGAAAAGCAGGAGCAAGACTCTGAGAGAGAAGCGTGAGAGGTGGTTGGTCACAAGAACATTCTGCACTGTTTACAACAGACAGCACACAGAATAAGACTGGAAGCTCACACTCAGAGATGGGCAAGTCAGGCATATTAGCTTCTTACAGATGGTAAAGCTGAAGTTCAGAGAAGCCCAAATCACAGACCCTTTATAGGGTAGGGCCAGGACCAGAAGCAAACCTAGAATCTCTCTCAGCCACACAAAGCAATAGGTGAGGGTGGCGAGGGGTTCCACTAGAAACAGGCAATGTAGGGGCTCCTATTTCTTCAACAAGATACTGGCAGAGCTTAGCTTCCCAAAATTTATAATGACAAAAGCATGAACATATATAGCATTTGCCCTAGCCCTTCACAGCTGGTCAAGTGTTTATGCCGTGCAAGGAACATTTCTAGGCTTGTCTTGTCCAGACAAAGTGAAACCTGGCAGATGGAGCTGCATGTCTAAGGGGAAGTTACACAAACCTGCCTTAAATCTAAGTACAGGGATGCCTGGGTGGCTCAGTTGGTCAAGCGCCCAACTCTTGATATCAGCTTGATCGTGAGATCAAGCCCCAAGTCAGGTTCCGTGCTAAGCGTGGAGCCTGCTTGGGATTCTCTCCCTCCCTCTCTCTTTCTCTACCCCTTCCCCTGCTCACACACACACATTGTCTCTCAAAATAAATAAATAAGCTTTTTTTTTTTTTTTAATCTAAGTACAGTATAGCTCTCAAATACCAGCTACACAACTGGGAGGACATTAGTTATTTGAAAAAGCCTCTTCCTGCTTTTTTGTGTGACGGTAGCCAAGTAACTAATTTTGACAGATATGTGCTTTTCAAGCTCACACAAAGCAATCAGTAGCAAGGACACTAAATCATGACTTTAATTCAAAATACTGTAGGAGTGCCTGGGTGGCTAAGTTGGTTGAGTGTCCAACTTCCACTCGGGTCATGATCTCGCAGCTCATGGGTTTGAGCCTGGCATCAGGCTCTGTGCTGACAGCTCAGAGCCTGGAGCCTGCTTTGGATTCTGTGTCTCCCTCTCTCTCCCTGCCCCTCCCCTGCTCACATGCTCTGTCTCTCAAAAATGAACAGTTAAGAAAAAATTATATCAAAATACTGTATATCTAAACATAAGGTTTCAGAGCCCCGCAAATATGATTCTCTTATTTCAATTAATAGTTAGCAAAGGAGGCAGGACCCACAGAAACACATCACCCCTTCCATGGGTCGGCAGTATACCATCTTACACTTAGTTATTTTCACAACTAACATATTTAACTACTATCACAACTGTATGAAGTAGTTTTATCATCCTACTGCAGAAATCAGGACACTGAGGCTCAAGGTGATGGCACAAATGAGTCCGTGATAGAAGTTAAGATCTGAACTTGACCACAGCACACTGATCCAGGATGGTGGGCCACTTGTCAAGAGGTCATTCTAAGAGGGTATGGCTTAAGAGAACACTCAGTACAAGCTAATAGGCATACACTGCCCACACACCTCTGGGCAAGCATGGCCCAGGCCCAGCTGAGTGGACTCTGATGCCAGCTCCACACAGTCAGCTTCCGGATGTCAGCCTGGCTCCTGGAATATGTTTCTGTCTCCATATGAACATGGTTGTACATGGCATTCTTGAGTCCAGCACCCCAGCACAAGTGACTGGAATGGGAACCACGTGTGTAAAACACAGGGCAGATCTCCTTCTGTAAGGTTAGCTTTCCTGAGCTGAACTTTCTTAACAAGATGTACATTGGTGTGAAGGAGATATTTTACAAACCATGTCAGAAAGCACTCAGAGGCTGTTCAACTTCTGAGTCGTACCCACTCCCTGATCCTGTGATAGAATCAGGCACCATCCTCGCTCAGAAAGACAGAACACACCATGAGCACTAGATTTGACGTTACTGACTTGCTTGCAAACGTGCCTGCTGGGCTACGGACTGTGAAAACAGCATTTTCCTCTGCTGCTGAACTATGTTGGCAAAAAAGCAGAAACAAAACCTGATAAGATCATGAAGTAAAGAAAACTATAATCAATACAGACCTGGAATTATTACAAACTGAACAAAAAACCCACCACCTGACCTGAAATGAATTCCCCTCCTCTCTACCCTGTTCCTCCTTAAAAACCAAAAGCAGCCATGTGAGCAGGAGCAAAACCCCGAGAACAGGGAGGCCTGGGCAATGAGTGTGCCCGGCTCCACTGCCAGCCTGTGGGTGTTACCCCCCCCCCCCCCCCCAACCCTCAGCCTCTTGTCTGTCAAGGGTGTTCCTCTCAGCTCTGGAATTCTAAAGAGATTGTGGCGAGGGCCAGGAGCAAAAACGGATCAGCCACCAGAAGCAACCTTTCTTAACTTTCTGCTTCAGGGCTGAAAGAGAAGACAAAAAGCAACAATTTTATTTCTGGGACTGCAACTACTTCTTCAAAGTATTTCTTGCAAACTCCCACCCCTTACTGCCAGCTCAGCACCTTTCCGTGCCTTCCACAGCACCTGGACTCATCTCTGGACACAGTGACGGTCACTGCACTGCACATACATGAAGGACACGAAGATATAATGTAAGTGTGAGATTCAGAGATACCGGAAAGACAAAATTTTGAATTCAAGAGCTTTTTAATTTTGTTGGAAAAAGTAAACATTTTTGAACATTCACACAGCTGCCTCAAGAAACTTCTTGCTAATCCTAAGGAACAGGTTGTTTCAAAAGGCAGAAGAGCAGGGTGGGAAAGAGAATGGGCTCTGCCTGGGTAATGAGGTCGTGTCCAGGCATGGTCCAACCCACCTTTTCAGTACCATCTCCAAGCCCCTACCCTCCTGCCAGGCTGCTCTGTCATTGCCCTGGGATATGTCTTGCTCACTCCCGATAATAACAATCTATGTGTATCTAACACTTAGGATATGCTAAGCACTCTCTGGAGCATGCGACATATACTAACTCATTTCACTTTCGCACACAGATGAAGTAACTAAAGCACAGAGATTAAGTAATTTGCCCAAGTTCCCACAACTAAGATATGGCAGGCCCAGTACACAACCTCCAGAACCTGAGCTCTTAACCAGGATACCATATTCTCTCTCCCAATAGCTTTGAATGAAACACCCCTTCCTCCCCACTTTTTATTGGGGTGAGGGTTAGGTTTACCTATGCCCTCAAGAAAAAGACAGGATGTGGGGCGCCTGGGTGGCGCAGTCGGTTAAGCGTCCGGCTTCAGCCAGGTCACGATCTCGCGGTCCGTGAGTTCGAGCCCCGCGTCAGGCTCTGGGCTGATGGCTCGGAGCCTGGAGCCTGTTTCCGATTCTGTGTCTCCCTCTCTCTCTGCCCCTACCCCGTTCATGCTCTGTCTCTCTCTGTCCCAGGAATGAATAAAAAACGTTGAAAAAAAAAAAAATTAAAAAAAAAAAAAAAGAAAAAGACAGGATGAGACTGGCTAGAGGAAACCCAGAGGCAAAGGCTCTCACATGTGAGCAGCCTGCTGCTTCTCCTGGATGTTACAGCTGAGGTTACATTTGACCCCCTCAACTGAAAGGCCCAGACATCTCTATGCCACCTGTCCTTAAACTCATCAGCATCACCTTCTGCAATGCCCCTTCATGGAGAGACAAGTCTTCAGCGGCTGGCCAGAGAATGTAGCCCTGCAGGGAAGACGGAAAGAGGGAAAGCTCATAGTTCTGGAGGGCCAGGTGCACTGGATATACCAACCTAGGGTAAAACCAGGCCACTTACCCAGTGCTTCTGGAAAGTGCCTCAGGGCTGGACTAACTGAAACCAAAGGAAGGGACTGCACAAGGTCAGAAGCAGGCAGCTGTTTGGGGGGGGGGGGGGGAGTGAACTGTCACTGCGGTTCCCCAGGGCATCTCTCCTAGCCACCACCCACATCCATTTTGAGGGATGAGAGCTACTAAACCTTACTGGCTGCCAGGCCCCCCCCCCCCCTTCTCCAACAGCCCAAACCCTTGCCTATGCTTCAAGGGCCAGACCAAGTTCCACCTTCTTCTCAGTGTCAGAGGATCTTTCCCCCTGTACTCCATTATTCAGCTGGCAAACATCCAGCATACAGTGGACAGACCAGAATTCCTTTGTTCTAGGCGTATGCCATTTTTCTCCCTCACTGAGCTCCTCGAGTACAGGGCTAAGAGGAGGTGCCTGTGAGTTGAGTCCTAAAGGACAAGAAATTACCCTGATGTAGAGAAAGGGCAGGGATACCAGGGCAGGGATACCCATCAAGAGACCCTGGGGTGCAGAGCATGTGTAGGGGATCCCACGGGCAAGTGCAGAGAGAAAAGACTCGCGAAATCAGACTTTGAAACATGCTAAGGAATGTGGGGTTTTAAATACAGATCTCTGACCTCCCGAATTTAGCTCCAATCTCTGAGAGCAGGGCCTGAGCCCTGAGCATGTGTACCTCTCATGGACACACTGCCAGTTAAGAATCATGTGGGAATGAGGATAGACTGGTGAGGAATAAAAGGAAACTACCAAGGAGTCTAGTGCAGGTGGCCAACCACAAATGGATGGCTTGAACTAAGGGAGTGGTAGAGAGGGTGGAGAAAGACAGGCAGAGGCCAGAGAGGATAAAGGCCTAGTTCAGCAGAATCTGGCAAGTGGCTAGATGTGGAATGAAGAGGCGAGGTGGGCTTCTCCAGGTTCTTCCTTGAGTGGCTGAGTAGACAAGTGGATCATTAACTGAGAAAGGCAAGACAAGAGAAGCATGGGGGCTGTGGGGACACAAGTTTGGACAACCACAGGTCTATATGCCATTCAAAGGGAACTCCTCCAGGCTGTTAGATACAAAGCCTGGGCTCAGGAGAGATATCTTGGGATCCTCTAAATGTTAATCCTTAACTTCCTGTTGCAGTAAAGAAAATAGAAATCTCTCTTGAACATTTAGTGATACTTTTCAATGGAATGAGAATTTTCCAAGTGATTTGGTACAATATGCTGCTAACTTGACAAACTCTTTATAGAATTATAAAAAGGCCAGAATAGGTCCACCAAGTACCCTGAGACAAATGTTTTTGCTCTAGTATATACCTTAAGAAAAGGTCCCAAATGTTGCAACAAACAAGTCCATTCTCTTTCCCAGGGCCTGTCCCAATTTTCTTTTAATAGGGAAACATTTACAATGAGCATCATTAAGGGAAGCTGAAATAGTCCCAACTTACTGGGATTTTACATTTAGAACAAAAAAAAAATACAATGTTTTTCTCAATTCCCTAAAACCAAGTGGATTCAGGACATTTATATCGGCATAACATCATCTGAAAAACTCCCCTCACCCTCTGACACACACCTACCAGACACGTTCACAGCTCTATCGTTTAATTACCCAACTTCAGAGAACATAAACTTGTATTCAAAAGCAAACCGCTTTATTGCTTTTGAATTCCAAGGAAAGAACTATTATTAGTGACTCCTACTTATTCACGTGTAGTTATGGACTGAAAGTACACCATTACAGAGTTCTGACTGAACATCATTTAAGTAGTATTAAAAGGTTGCTACAATCTCAATTCCTCATCTCAACAGTTACAGCATAATGACTGGTAAAATGTCACATACCCCCTTCTTAAATCCACAACTTCCCCCACTGAGAAAAGCCCTTCTGGGAAGATACTTAGCTGGAGGGCCCCTAGGGGAGATGTGTGCTATTGAGAGGCTGAAAAGAAATGATCAGACTGCAATCAATTTCCTTAGCCACACCTACAGGTTTCACTTTTGTAGCTATTTCCCTTCCTGATACAAGCAATGGTTACAATCTGGTTGTTACCATCAATGCTGAATTTGCTGCTTGCAAATTAAAATGTATTTAATGTTTTATTAACATTCTTTCCTAAAAAGGGTTCTGAAAAAGGCTAATCCTTTTAGCAAATGCTTTTTAAATTAAAGACTTTAGTCTATGGGGGAGGGGAAGAAAAAAAAAGAGGTTGGAGAGGGAGAGAGCCAAAGCATAAGAGACTCTTAAAAACTAAGAACAAACTGAGGGTTAATGGGGAGTGGGAGGGAGGGGAGGGTGGGTGATGGGTATTGAGGAGGGCACCTTTTGGGATGAACACTGGGTGTTGTATGGAAACCAATCTGACAATACATTTCATATTTAAAAAAATAAAAATAAAGACTTTATCATACTCACTTTGCCTAAAATAAGTTCTTAGCCAATATATGCAAATACTCTACTTTCAATAATGTATCTTATACAGTCCATGGTTACAAAGAAATCAGACTCTCAGTGTCCTGGAAAATAGTTTTTGAGGAAACCTAAGTTCTTTAAGATGTAATTCATTTGATTATTCAGCATGTTTCTTTCATCATCAAAAACCCCTTTATTTCCACCCCAAGTATTGATCAATATGCACCAATAATTTGTTGTTGTTTTTAACCAGCTTAAACACTGACTCCCAGAGCCAGTGATCTAAGTCATTTAACCAGCATTCCTCTACTGAATTGAAAGAGTTTCCATCCACAACTCAAGAAACTACACAGTCCTCCATGTGTCCTTGGAGTAAGAAAAGAGGCATGGACTTTGGGATTTGAAACTAGGGAGATTTAACATCTTCTCTCCCCACACTGGTCTGCTTGTTACTCCACCTCAGGTAACACTCAACCTATCTAAGCCCATAATTCTCTCATTTGTAAAATAAAGATGATAATATGCTAACTTAAAGTGTTACGGAAAATAATTTATGTAAATGATCTAGCACTTAAAAGTACTTAGGGGCACCTGGGCTAAGCTTCCAGACTCTTTGATTTCTGCTCAGGTCATGATCTTGCAGTTTTTGAGTTCTAAGCCCAGGATCCAGCTCTGTGCTGACAGTGCAGAGCCTGCTTGGGATTCTCTCTCCTCTCTCTGCCTCTCTCTCTCTCACTCTCCCTCTCAAAAATAAACACTAAAAAAATAAAAAATAAAATAAAATAAAGTACTTAATGTTACATTTTTTTTTTCTAATTTTTAAAAATGCTTATATTTTGAGAGCGAGAGACAGAGCACGAGTTGGGGAGGGACAGAGAGAGAGAGGGAGACACAGAATCTGAAGCGGGCTCCAGGCTCTGAGCTGTCAGCACAGAGCCCAATACAGGGCTTGAATCCCCAAACTGTGAGATCATGACCTGAGCTGAAGTTGGATGCTTAACTGACTGAGCCACCCCAGGTGCTCCATACATGTTCTTTCTAAGCTCCAATTTTTGGAAACATGAAAATAATTTAAAAACCATAGGAACTCCCCTCTCAGAGCTCTGGAAGCCTGGGAACCCCAAATTAGGTCAACTTGGGTAGACTAGGGGATACCAAGATGAATTGGGTCAAGATTCCTGTCCTTAAGGAACTCAGAACTCTGTAGGAAAGGCAAGTCTAACACAAATGTGATTGGGACAAGTGCTCAAAGAGAAACATAAAGAAAGCACTGTGGTCACACAAAAGAGGAAACAACTTATTCTGAAGGGGTTTGGGGGAGAAGGCCTCACAGAGTAACTAGCATTGGAATTGGACCTAGGACTTCCATGGAAGGGAGGAGAGGCAAGGGGAAGGTAGCCTTTCTCAGGTAGATCAAACAGCATGTGCAAAGGACACCACATAGCAAGTAAGTAAGAAGAGCAGGGGGCTCTGGAGTCAGAACTTGAGTGAGGTCACAGCTCACCCTCCCTAGCTAGGAAAATTGGGGCAACCCAACGAATCCCTCAGCATTCCATTTTCTCACCTACAAAATGGGAATAATAATGTCTACTTTCAGGGAGAATTAAACATGATCGTGAATGTGAAGTACAGGGCAGCACAAAGTAAAAGCTTAAAAAAAAAAAAGGTAGCTATTATGATTTGCAAGGGTAGTAGGAAAACAAGGGGCAGGAGGTGAGGCTAAACAGATTACTTTCAACCAGCCTAGGAAGGGTCTTGCATACCAAATAAGAAGTTAGGATTAACTGCTGAGGACTATAAGATCAGAGAGGTTTTCAATAGGAATGAAAGGATTAAAAATTTGCTTTAGAAAAAGAACTCTGGTGTCCAAGAAGGGGAGTCTGAAAAACTCAGTATGTACTTGGAAAAGCATCTGAGAGATGAGGGTATGGATTCAGGTAATTTCGGTAAGATTAGGAAGGAAGGCACACACTCAACTCTCTCTAAAGTAAAATCCACAAGGCTTAATGGGTGACTGCATTTGAGGAGAAGAGTACAGAAATAAGTGAATAACAGTCTTCTCATCTGGATGACTGGGTGAATGGTGGTGTCACCGCAGAAAAGAGATGAGAAGTTTGGAATCTGCTGACTGTTCTTTTGTGCCCACTTCTAACCCAGTTTTATGAAGTTAGTCGTCGTCTCCAGCCCTTACTGAACAAAAGAAATGTTCCCAGGGAGGGAGGGCCCAGAAACTGTGACTCCAAGTTCAACGTCTAGTTCCAACAAGCACCGCTCTGCCCAAGAGGAATCCTAGCTCTTTATCTCCTCTCAGGAAATCAGCTCCTGCTCTTTTTTATTTCCGGCTCGACGCAACCCGGCAGCACTACCGGGACGCCAGCTCACAAATCTTGGCGAGGTCGGCTCCGGAGGGCGCCGGCAAACATACTCGGGAAAGAACTAAGCCAGTTTAGCATCTGTAATCCTCACCAAAGGAGCCACTTAACAAGAAGGCACCCGGGGCATTCAAGATACAAAGTACCAAGTTATTTTTATAAACTTTGGCCGGTTTGAGTTCGAACGACTGAAGCCAACCCCCACCCCCCAAAATGGCACTTTTGCTTCAGCAAGGAAAGGAGATCCGGATGACTAGAAGTAGTAGGTTGAAAAGGAGACGGGGAAGGAGAAGCGCGCTGCAAATGCGGCCGACCCTACGCCTTCCTGGAGTTGGAACTTACCCGCTGTGTGACTCTGCAGTCACAAGGCGACAGTTTGCTAGGACCCAGCACAATTTCAAACGACCCACCAACAAACTGACCTAACTTTTGTCGCCCTACCTCCTCCTTCCTTCCCCAGCCCGAGCCTCCCGGCCTCCGGAGCTGCGACCCGGCCGAAAGGGGCACCAAACCCAGCGCGCTGCGGCCCAGGGCGGGGCGGCTCCGCGGCGCGGGCTCCCAGCCGGAGCTCCGGCGCTCAGGCCTTCCCCGCGGGCGCCCGGTTCGGGACCTCCTGGCCGGGCCCCCACATCAACACCGCTCCGGGTCCGGGAGGCCGCCGCCGCTAGGAGGACCCTGCCCGGTTCCGGGCGGAGGACGGTGTGGACGCCCCGGGCCAGGCGGAGGGGCCAGCGGCAGCTCCCAGCGCGGCCTGACGCTCCCGCCCAGGCTGCGGCCTAGGCGGCCCCGTTAGCTCCCCCAGCCCGCGTGCGGTCCGGAGGGGCGGTGGGACCACGTAGAAGCGGGAGACCGAGCGGCGGCGTCCCGAGGAGTCCCAGCCCGCCGCGGGGACCCCGGGCCCGGGGCGCCGCACCTCCCTGCCCGGCCGGCGCCGGAGAATGGCTTTTACCTTCATCAGCCTCCTGCTGGCCGCCATCTTGGATCTGGTGCTGCTACTTCCCCAGAATGCATCGCGGCCGGCCGGGCGACTGGAGCCCCCGCACTTCCTGGAGCGGGGGAGGGGCGGGCCGGGCACTCCCCGAAGTGCGAAGTGCCTACTGTGTGCTGGCCACGGTGCTGGGTGAACACAGGTGAACGGGTCCGGCGGAAACCCTGCCTTTACGGGCCGTCCAATCGGATGGAAATTACAAAGCGTGCTTGGCACACAGTAGGCGCACAATAAATAATGGCTGCATAAAATAAGATCATTGAATAACCAAGATTATTTCAGACACTGATAAGTGCTGTGAAGAAAAGAAAACTGGGTGGTGGGAAAGTGACTCTGGAGACCTACTTTTCCAATGAAAGCCTCACTGAGGAGATAGTATTAATAACACTGGAACCTACAGAGCGCAGCTCCCCCCACCAGTGCTTCATTTTCCTTAGTCTTTGAAACCACCCTGTAATATGGTTATCATTAACAGCCCATCTCACAGAAAAAGCAAAGAGAAGGCCAATGATTTGCCCAAGGTCATGCAGCCAGCTAGGAGCAGAGGGTGAGCTGCTGGCTCCAGGGCCAACGCTGGAAACTGAAGGATGGGATAGAGCAGCTGAGAGGCTGGGAGGAGATTGTTTCAAGCAGGAGAAAAGGCGCTGGCAAAGGCCATGTGGCTGTCTAGATGGCCAGAATGGAGTAAGTATTAGAAGGAACAAGGGAGGCAGGTGACAGACCGGGACAGCCTTACAGGAACAGAAGGGATTTGGCTTTCCTTCTATGCTCTGTGAGAGACCTTTGATGGATGTGTGTAGCAGCCACCTAGTCAGATAAAATGTTTAAGGAAAGTACTATGATTGAAGAATGGGGAATGGAGGGGGATAAGCAGGGGAGTAGGGGCCATTTGGAAGCCTGCTGTAGCCAATCAGGCAAAAGTGATAGTGGTTGGGACCTAGGGTGTCAGTGTAGGCAAAGAAAAAGGTACCGTTTCAGTACACATTTAGGCCATGTGAAGGCATTTTTCTTCATTCTAAGAGCAATGAGTTTCCCACGAAAGGGGAGAAGAAGAAAGAACTGGAGATTATGTAGCCTGGAATGGAGCCGGCCTTCCTCACAGTGTCCTGGGAGCCCAGGTTTGACATGGGTTGGGAGGGACGAGATGACAAGCCTCATGCCATCAAGGTTCTGTTTGCCTTTTATCTCTCCCCAGGGCTGGCACACAGTGGGTGTTCAATAAACATTCAGCAAATGTGTGAGGGACTCCATTAGCCAGTTCCCTAGAGGCATGGGGGACTTGGAAGTCTGGCCTGGAGACTAACTCCATGATCATACTGTGTACACCGAACCTGGTACTACATTGGCCCAGGTGAAAGAAAAACAGCTTTATTGGGAGCCTGCCCTGAAGAATTCCAAGGCAGTTGAAGAAGCACAGTGATTCCCTCAACCTGGACATGTGAAGCTGGCAATAGAAGGCGAGGTTCAGTGAGGGCAAATGAAAAAAGCTAGCCTTTGCTGCGGCATCTTCCTATTCCCTCACCATCACCTTGCAAGACAGCTCCCTTGCAGGTGAGGAATGAAGGCTCTAAGCAGCAGAGTGCCACTGTTAAACAAGCATACAGAGAAATGTACCCAGTCCCAGTGGAAAAGGTCTTCGGGGCCCCCTCTCCTACTCTAAAACCTTTATTTCTGCCCATGGCAAGCCTGGCTTCTGATCATGCCAGCTCCTTTCCACTCAGCTAACTCATGTTCATTTGGACCTGGCCTTAGTGTCACTTCCCTGAGCCTTCCATTAAAAGTGGCCTCTTCCTCCTCTTCCACTCCTCCTCCTCCTCCTCCTCCTCCTCCTCCTCCTCCTCCTCCTCCTCCCAGACTCCAGGCCATTCTGGATACAACTTACCACATGCTGCTTCTTCTCCCAATCATCACAGGGTCCTGGATGCTCACCTGCTGGGTTCAGAGAGGTAGATAACAAGGTGGCACCTGCCCTCAAGCAGCTTGCAGCATCCTGGGGAGGCACCAAGGAAAACAACAGAATGTGACAATGGTTTGGTGAAGTGTGGGAGCCCAGAGGAGAGGGCTGACAGTGGCCAGGGGAGGGGCCAGGGATGGAAGGAGCTCCGGGACAGGCTGACTGTATGCCCGGCACTGGGCCCTGCACATTTATACCCACCACCAAGTTCATTGGCACCACAGAGCAGCGCTAAAATGTTCTGTTTCACAGGTAAGGAAACTGAGGCCCTGAGAATAGTAGCTCACCCTTCATCACCCATAGGAAGAGGGGCTCCAGAAGTTAGATCTTGATCTGGTTCATGCTGGTGAGGCTTTGCCTTGACCTCCTTCTGCTGGCCCAAAGCTTCATGTCCTACATTTCTCCCTTCCTAAGACCAGTGTTTCTGCCACACTATACCCCCTGCCTCTCCCCTTGCTACTTCCTTTGCCTGTAATGCCTTTGTCATTCCCTCCCCCCATACTACCTTGTCCATCTGGCAAGTGCTGATCATTCTTAAGGACTCAGCTTACCATGGTGGCTCACTTGGGTGACCTGTCAGCCTGCTGTGTGCTGGGCTCCCAAGAGTACAAATGCACAAGTGTTCTTTTTTTTTTAACGTTTATTTTTGAGAGACAGAGACAGAGACAGAGACAGAGAGAAACAGAGCATGAGCAAGGGAAGGGCAGAGAGAGAGGGAGACACGGAATCTGAAGCAGTCTCCAGGCTCAGAACTGTCAACACACAGCCCAACATCGGGCTCGAACTCACAAACTGTGGGATCATGACCTGAGCTGAAGCTGGACACCCTACCGACTGAGCCACCTAGGTGCCCCACAAGTGTTCTATTGACTCCCCCAATGGCCCTCTGAGGTCAGAGCTGTTATCAGCCCCATTTACAAAAGAAGAAACTGAGGCAAGGGTCAGTCAGCTTTTCAGCCACCTGGCTGGTCAGAGGGTCAAGCCTGAGTCTGCTCTTGGACTGTGAGGGGGAAACCAAGTTCTGTCTGGGAGACTCAGCTGACCTAAAAGTCTCCTTCTTTCCCTTCTATTCTCCCTCTCAACCTCCCTCTTTCCTTCCATCCTTCCTTCAGTAAATCCCATTGGGGGTACTCTGTGCTTAATGAATAAGGAAATTCACATGGTGTCTGGCCCTGCCTTGACCAGATTGGGTGCTCAACAAACATTTGAAGGACTGTCCCTGACCTAGAGCAATGGCCAAATGACTGGACAAAGGGTCTTGCCACTGGTGTCAGTAAGAAGTAGATCAGGACTTGTGCTTCAGGCTGCATAGGAAGGAGGGCAGCTGGAAGAGGTTCAGAGGGGAGAGAAGTGGAGACGGCAGAAAACGGAAGATAGGTCTGTCCCGGAAACAGTGGAGGGCTGGAACAGTGATGCTGTCAACAGTAATAGGGTCTTCAGGAAGCAGCAGACATTTGTCTGAAGGCTCAGGGATTACAATTACCCTCAGACTGCTAGAGCTCATGGGCCAGGCTATACTGGCACGAGTTCAGAGCCCAGACTTGGGTCACACAGGCCTAGGCCCAAGACCTTATGTGACCCTGAGCAGTTTCCTCCTCTGGAGAGGACAGGGCCAGCCTCCATGGCTAGTGAGGACTCAGGGCCAAGGCCAGCCCAGCATTCCAGAGAGCCCTAGCCAGAGAGCTAAAAGGTGGCACATGCTTGTGTGCCCAGGAGGGCATGGAGCAGGCCAGAGATGGCTTTAGGGCCTGGGAAGTGGGGGCAGACAACAGCACGGGCCCTCTCCAGGTACACAGCCCCATCCAGGAAGGGGCAGTTCTGGGGGTTCCAGGCCTTCCTACAACTCAGAGTAAGAAGACCTGGCTGGGCTTCTGCTGAGTGACCCTTCCTCTCTGAGCTCCAGTTTCTCTCTAGGCAACTGAGGACTGGGACACGGTTGCCAAGGATCAATGCCAGCAGAGTATGGGCATGCCTTGAGCAGGGTGGGCATGGGAGAGAGCAGGTGTAGGCAGCCAGACCATAGAGGGCTGGGGACTTTGCAAGGCCCTGCTGCCTGCAATCTGATCCCTAGGCAGCCCACCTGGGCTCTTAGGGAAGCCTGCTCTGGCAGAGCTCTTCACCCCATTGGCACCATAGCCCTCACTCACAGTCCCTGCCCACAATTCGAGCTCACTACACTCCTTTGCCATATCTATGTTTAACCTCAGGCTTTATCCCTTAGGTTAAGTTCCATGAGGACAGAAAGCACACCTGGCCTGTATGCCTCTGTCTTCTTCAGTCATGTATTTGTTGAGTACATACTATGTACTAGGCATTGTTCTAGACACGGAGGAGACATCAGAGAACAGATAGAAAACACACTCACCCAGGGGAGCCTGGCTGGCTCAGTCGGAAGAGCATGTGACTCTTGATCTTGGGATCATGAGTTAAAACCCCATGTTGGGTGTAGGGATTATTTAAATAAATAAACTTTAAAAAAAAGTTTAGGGGGGTGGGAGGGAGGGCAGGGTGGGTGATGGGTATTGAGGAGGGCACCTTTTGGGATGAGCACTGGGTGTTGTATGGAAACCAATTTGACAGTAAATTTCATATATTAAAAAATAAAAAATT
Organism: Panthera uncia; assembly: GCF_023721935.1. Lineage (NCBI taxonomy): Eukaryota > Metazoa > Chordata > Mammalia > Carnivora > Felidae > Panthera > Panthera uncia. Next base: position 63,428,075 of record NW_026057586.1, read on the forward strand.
AAAAAAAAAATTTCACTTAAGTTTCACTTTTCAAAAAAAAAAAAAGTTTAAACTTAAGTTTAAACTTAAAAAAAAAAGTTTGGGTGGCTCGATTGGTTAAGTATCCGACTCCTGATTTTGGCTCAGGTCATGATCTCAGGGTTATGGGATCAAGCCCCATGTCGAGCACTGAGCTCAGCATGGAGCCTGCTTGAGATTCTCTCTCTCTCCCTGTCTCTCTGCTCCCCCTGTTTCTCTCTCTCTCTCTCTCTCTCTCTCTCACTCACTCTCTCTCTCAAAATAAAATAAACATTAAAAAAATATATGGGGCACCTGGGTGGCTCAGTTGGTTAAGCATCAACTCTTGATTTTGGCTCAGGTCAGGATCTCACAGTTTGTGAGATCAAGCCCTGCATCGGGCTCCGCACTGATAATGCAGAGCCTGCTTGGGATTCTCTCTCCCTCTCTCTCTGCCCCTCTCCCTGCTCTCTCTCTCTCTCTTTCTCTCAAAATAAATACAATAAAAACAAAATGAAAAATAAAAGGAAGGGAAAAAAAGAAAACGCACTGACCCAAAAACAAGGGATGTGGAAGGGAAGCTGGGGCTACAGGGGTCTGGAAGCTTAAAACCCTCCAGTGGTCTCTCTGGATGGAGCTGTCACCACTCACAAGGGCCAGGCAAGCTCTGTAAAGCTCTGGGCATGGGTGGCAGAGCTGAAACAGGGCCAGACCAGGCTGGCAGAGGAGGGATGTGAACCAGATTGCCCGGGATCCCATACACCATGACCTCATGGCCCAAAGGTCACAGACTGGTGCTGGGAGGAGAGGCAGCATGGAGTACAAGGCTAGTGATGTGGGGCAAACCAAGGTGAGGGGAACAGGTGCCTTCTCTCAGGGTCAGTGAAATCACTGGGTGTCAGGGCAATGTGTGTGCAGTTAATAGACAGGAGGGGCTCTAACCCAGAAGTTTTCAAACTTGCTTCTAGCAATATGTCTCTTTATTAAGCTAAAATCTTCCTTAGAACCTAAATAATGATACTAACAGTTGGATGTGCTTTGTTGAAGCAAGTAGGGACAGTGTTTCCCATTTAGCTCTGGGCACGTTCCCCCACCCCCAACAATCCTACAGTATTTCTCAGGAACCTTGCAGCCCTAAGGAACCCAGTTTGAAAACCACCCATGTAATCAATCTCTTTTATATTATAGACAAGAAAGCTGAGACCCAGAGAATGCAGCTACATGGTCCATGCTCTCCCTGAGCTCAGAGTTGATGGGGCTGACAGGCAGGTCACTGGACAATCACTGAACAATGTGATGAGTGTGGGGATGGCAGAAGCCTGGCACTGGGGAAGCCCTGGTTTGCTCAACCACATTCCAGAATGCCTCTGACATGCCACAGGTGGTGCCAGCCCAGGCAGCAGTTGGATGGTGACTGTAGAGTTCCCAGAGATTCACCCAAGGGTCCTCCTCCTTGGCAGCAGCCTACCTTCCTAACCTGATGGTACCACTCAAGGCTGCATCAAACATCCAGGCTGTGGAGCCCCACCCATTGCCCTGAAGTGACAATCCAGCTCTGTCGCAGCTGCCTATATGCCCTGGCAAGCCACCTACTCCCACCAAGCCCCAGGTTCTCCTCTGTCAAACAGAACTGTAGTGGGGATTGCATGAAGAATCTCTACCTGTGGCTACCACATCTAGTGGCCCAGCACCAGTTGAAGGGTAGAGCTGTCTCTCCATCTTGCCTACCCACTTGACCCCCATATCCACCTTGTTTCTCAAAAAGAACATTAGGAATCGCCATTCTCTGTTTTCTTGCTACGTATCGTTGCCCAAAGGCATCTATCTCCCATAGCACACCAGTGGTTCAGAGGACCCATGTTTGAAAAACATGAGTACAGAGGCACTTGGGTGACTCAGTCGGTTAAGCAACCAACCCTTGATTTCGGCTCAAGTCATGATCTCACGGTTGTGAGATTGAGTGCACGTGTCAGGCTTCTCATTGAGCATGGAGCCTACTTTGGATTCTCTCTCCCTCTCTTTCTGCCACTCCCCTGCTCATTCTCTCTCTCAAAATAAATAAACATTTAAAAAAGAAAAAGAAAAACATAAGTATAGCAAAAAGTGTGGAGCCCACAGAACCACATGCTGAATGAACACAACATGTGCTTCTTTGAGCCTCTGTCTTCCCACCAGTGAGATGGGGCTAAGATCACCTGCCCACCACCTGGAGACATAACTGTGTGAGTGAGAGGGCCTGAAACACAGAGAAGCCACAGATACCATAGACAGGGCCACTTGGTGCTGGAGCAGGAAGAGCAAGGAGGGAGGAGCCAGATTTAAGTAGGGCTCCTGAGTTCCCAAGCCACACAGATGGCCTGGCCTAGAGAGGCTATGAATGCATGTATGTATGTGTGTCCCGCAGCTTTGGACCCCATCAACATCTCTAATGAGGCCTGATCCTCATTCCAGCCTAAAGCATCTGCCCAAAGCCCTGAGAGGCATCCCAGAGCCTGGGGCTTCAGCCCTTGATGCCAGGTGGTACCTACATGTGAGAAGTAGTCAGGTTGGGTGGCCAGGTTGGGCAGTACCCTTTCTGCCCTTCCTGCCTGCCTGTCCCTGGGTCCCTATCCCTCTTTTCTGGAGAGGGACTTTTCACTTATTCCTTCTCTGAAACCACTCTGGGCAAGGACACTAATGTATATAAGATACATCCCTGCTCCAAATGGAAAGACACCAGGTAGGATGATCAGGGCTGTAGAGTTTTAGGGAGTCCAGACTCAGCCCTAAGAGTCAGGTAAGCCTTCCTGGAGGAGGAACTGCTAAGCTGAAGCTACAGGACAAGACAAGGTTAGCAGCAGGTAAGTGGACAAAAACTCTTGATCCACTGGAGCTTGAGGCTTCCCATCTGTAAAATGGGTGGTTTAAATAATGAATGGCATGCATTTAGCACTGAGCATGGCACACAGTAGGTCTGCAATGGTCATTGCCGTTATTTTTGTGTTGGGCAATATAGGCATCCCAGGCAGGGGGGAACAACACGTGCAAAGGCCCAGAAGCCTTTGAGGCAGGGGGATTCTTTAGGTCCTGGAAGTAGCTTGTGAGGGTCTAGGCCAACCCATAGATGGGACAATGGGAACTTACACAGACCTCGATACAGCTCCTATTGTACACCTGGCCATCAGCTGACAGAGTCCTGGTGTCTCTCTAACCATGGAAGACTGGTGTTATCAATACATCCATTATGTAGAGGTCAGGAGAGGTGAAGTAACCAGCCATAGTCACTCAGGCAAAAAGTGGCAGAGCCTGGATGGATACCCAGGTCTCTGAGGCTTCCCATCTGCCATGAGTCATCTGGAGTGAGTCCTAGGGAGCACAAAGAGTACCTGTGCTGCCTTTACCATGGCAGCCCTGACTGGCTTCAGCCAAATCTTTGCTTGCAGACCTGTTTCTGTAGCTGCAAAAAAGGGAGTGGGATTAAAATCAGTGAGGTGCCAAACAGAGCCTTGCTCTGTTCTAGGCACTGAGTGCTCTTGCCTCATTGAATCCTCACAAACAGTAGAAATGGATGCTCAGGGAGGTCAGGGAACTCTGGGAGGTCACACAACACAGAAAAGGGCTGCATTTATTAGCCCATTTTACAGATGAGGACATGAGAGTGGCACAAGAAGCTGCAGGACTGTTTGACTCCAAAGGCGTGCCAGTCCTAACCATCTGACCACTTTGCCCCTTGGAGAGCCATGAAAAATTCTCTGGCCTTGCTGCATCCAGGGAGGGGGGATAGGGAGCCAGCTGGGCCCATAAGGATCTGTGACTTTACCTTTTGGGGAAGTAGGAAGCCCTGGACACTCCTGGACCAGACAAAAGGTAGGCTGGGCCCCCATGGCATCCCCATTTTCTCACCTTCCTCCCTGGCTGGCCCCCAACTCTGGGTTCTAAATGACCCTCTCTCCTTTTGCATATGCAAAGTGTGAGACCCTGCCCTGGGAGAAAGAGTGGGGAGTGGTCTTCATAGCCATAACCCTGAGGTTGGGCAGATGGAGTAAGAGTACCCACGGACTCTGGAGGCAGAATTTTCTAGGTTTCACTCCCTACTTAGCTACTTCTGGGCAGCGTGACCATGGAGAGGTCCTTATCGCTCAGAGTGTCCTTGCAAGATGATCGTAAAAATAAACCAAGAAAACATAGGCCAGGGCTTTGGATCTCCAAGGAGGCCTTCTCACCGTCTCAGCTGGCACCATGCCCAGACTATGGGCTCAAGACTTCTCATCTGTAAAATAGGCATAGGAAGTTTAAATAGATAATGCATGCAAATGTCCAGCACTTCCAGGGGTCCTTGGAAGGGTAGGTGCCTTGAGGGTGCAGACACCAGATGCATCCCCCAGTAGGGGTTCAGGGCTCACCCCCAAGTTTGGGGGTATTCTTTTGTGTTTCCCAGCCATTTAGCCCAAACAGGTCAGCTGAACCCATGACAGAGCCAGGCGCGATCTACCCACACCCCATCCTGATTTTGACCCATACGTGGAGCCCAGAGCAGTAGCCCAGGCTTCCCACAGTGCCAGTTGGCCTGAAAGAGATTGTACGGTGTCTGGGAGAGTATCCCCCCGGGCGGGGGGGGGGGGGAGGGTCACAAAGGACCTGGCACCAGGAATAGGGAAAGGCCTGGGATCACAGAGACCCCTGGGCATCCCAGAAAGGTCATGAGCTGCGTTGAATAGGGGTGTCTGGAGGCCAGCCGCCGCACAGGCAGCCCAGAGAAGAGATCAGGCTAGTGCATCCGCGCCAGAGGATGGGGGAACACGCTCAGAGGCGGAAGGGGCGCGCGGAAACCCCCATGGGAAGCCGGAAGGGGCACGCGGGGCGGTTGGCCGCAGCGGGGGCGGCGGCCGTTGGAGAGCAGCGGCCTGGGCCAGGCCAGGTCTGGCGTCTGGCCAGGCCCGGGGCCACCATGACCAAGGACTCGCCCAGCCCTTTGGGCAGCGGCCGCGCGACACCCAAGAAGCCGGGTAGTCCGGGTCCATCGGCCGCGGTGGTGGAGGAGCAAAGGCGGGAGCTGGAGAAGCTGCGGGCGGAGCTGGAGGGGGAGCGGGCGCGCGGACGCGCGGCGACGCAGCGCTTCGCGTCCCAGGAGCGCCAGCTGCGGGAGGCGGCCGAGCGGGAGAGGCAGCAGCTGGTTGACCATCTGCGCTCCAAGTGGGAGGCTCAGCACGACCGGGAGCTGCGGCAGCTGCAGGAGGACATGCTACGGGAGCGTGAGGCCGAGATTCGGCAGCTGCTGCGCTGGAAGGAGGCCGAGATGCGGCAGCTGCGGCAGCTGCTGCACCGCGAGCGCGACGGCGTCATGCGCCAGGCCCGGGAGCTGCAGCGCCAGCTGGCAGAGGAGTTAGTGAACCGTGGCTACTGTGGCCGCGCGGGGGCGCCCGACGTCGCCGCTGCTCAGTGCCGCTGTCGCCTGCAGGAAGTGCTGGCACAGCTTCGCTGGGACACCGACGGCGAGCAGGCCTCGCGCATCCGACACCTGCAGGCGGCGCTCGACGTGGAGCGCCGGCTCTTCCTCAAGTACATCCTAGAGCACTTCCGCTGGCATCCCGCTTTGCCCGTCTCCCCCGACCCCCAAGCCGTGCATTCTTCGGAAGAGCCGCCCCTCCATACCGCCGGCAACTCCCCCGGGCCCCCAAAGTCCGTCTGTAAACCCGAATCCTTGAATACTGACAGCCTGAGCGCTGGCATCCGTCTGCGCTCCCGCTCCCTAGACGTGGTGCCAGCCAGGTGCTCCAACTCCCCAGACAGCCTGCTCCACACGCCGCGCTCCTGCTCTCTCGATTCTTTGGCACCAGCGCGTTCCCGCTATCTCGACAGCACCCTCAGTTGCCCCAAAGCCCCCGAATCCAAGAAGCCGGCCTCCTGGCCAGACACCCCCATCTTAGGCTCCTCGAGTCCTCCGCCCCCGCTACCCCCACCACCGCCACCGCCATCGAAGCCCAGGAGACCTAGTGACTCTCTAGGAGAGGACTCCGGGAGCCAGCCCTGCGAGGCCCTGACTCCCTCGCCGCCGGATCTGGACTACCAGGAGCTGGTGAAGCAGAACTCGGAATTGTCAGAGGCGTTGCAGGTGCTGGCACGCCGCTGCTCGGGACTGTGGGAGGAGAACGTGCAGCTGTGGCGCGCAGGTTTCCAGGACAAGTCCGACGAGAAGGTGAAGCGGCTCAAGGTGAAGCACGCGGAGCTTGCAGGCCTCGCGAGGCGCCTAGAGGACCGGGCCCGAAAGCTGCAAAAAACCAACCTGCGGGCTGTGAGCGAGCCTGTGCCAGGCGAGAGCCGCGCTGGCCTGGAACTGTGCCAGGCCTTTGCCCGCCAGCGCGCTCGGGACTTGTCGGAGCAGGCAAGCGAGCTGCTGGCCAAGGACAAGCAGATCGAAAAGCTGCGGCTGGAGTACCACTTGCTGCAAGCTCGCGTCACCTCAGGCATGAATAGTGTCCCGCACCCTGGCGGGGGTGCTGCCCAAGCCCAGTGGCTCAACATCAGTGAGTTGGACCGGCTGCAGCGCGAGTCCCAGCGGGAGGTGCTCCGCCTGCAGAGACAGTTGACGATGCAGCAGTCCACCGGCTGCGCCCGAGCTGAGGCGGACGGCGAGAGCGCACCCTTCGAGGAGGCGCGGCGCCAGGTGCAGGCACTGGAGCTGGAGCTGGGCGCCCAGGCGGCCGTGGCACGGCGCGGCGGCGAGGATGGTGAAGTGCAGCTGCGGGCGGCGCTACGCGAGGAAGCCTGGCTGGCGCAGGAGAACGCGCGGTTGCAGGCCCAGGCCAACTGGACGCGGAAGGTGGCGGCGGAAAACAGCGATGTGCGCGGGCAGCTGGGCTGCGCGTGCCAGGAGCGCGACGCCGCCGGCATGCTGGCGGAGCAGCTGCTACAGCAGGCTGCGCGCGGGCAGGACAGGCAGCAACAGCTGCAGCACGACCTGCAGAAGGCCCTGCGAGATCTCCAGGCTGCTAGGGAGGAGATGCTGGCGCTGCAGTGTCAGACTGGTTACCTTCCCCAGGAATCCCGGGAGGCCCCCCAAGTCCCGGAGGCTCAAGTCAGAGATAGTGGAAGGACCAAGTTCCAGCTGGCGCCTGAAGAGCAAGCAGCTTCACAGCCCAGTGCAGACAAACAGGGAAATCAGGAAGCTTCTCAGCTGGAAAGTCCAATTGCTATCAGGGAGCCAGCCAGTGACCCTCAAGTGCCAGACAGAGTCCCAGCCAGCGGACCTCTGGACTCCGGGTCCCTAGCCAAGAAAACTAGCTCCCAGTCGAATTCTCCCTCTGAGTTGGAGTCCATATGGACCACGGTGCCATCTTGTCCTCCTCTGGATATGGACACAGCCAGCGAGGTGGAGGATCTGGAGCCTGACGGTGTGTCCTCTACCTTGGAAGCGAGGGGCTCAGAGGCCCCCCTGACCCCTAAGCTCAAGATCTTCCTGGCTCGGTATAGCTACAATACTTTTAAGGGGCCTAATGAACATCCTGAGAGTGAACTGCCCCTCACAGCTGGAGATTATGTGTATGTTTTGGGGGACATGGATGAAGATGGATTTTGTGAAGGGGAGCTTGAGGATGGCCGGCGGGGGCTGGTGCCCTCCAACCTGGTGGAGCAGATTCCAGACAGTGACATCCTGGGCTGCCTGTCCCCCAAGTCCCCTGACTTCAGCCCTACTCGATTCCTAGGTAGACACAGCAAGTTTTTGAAGGAAGACACTGGTCACAGCTTGTTGCCTGGGAAAGCCCAGGGAGCTATGGACAAGGGGACATGCCAGATGGTGAGGGCAGGCTCCAAGACAGAAGTGGCAATAGAGATCTCAGATGCCAAGAGAGAAGAAGACAGCTGGCTGGGCTTGCTGCAGTGTGGGGAGGAGAAGGGCTTCTCTAGACCCCTTCTGGGGGCCACAGGGGCTTTTTGCGTGGCTCCCATGCAACTACACCTGCAGAGTGTTGCAGCCACATCAGCCAAGATTACCTGGGTCTACAGCAGCAGCAACCACCCCCACATGGTATACCTCAATGACCAGGAGCATGCCCTGACCCCAGCAGGTGTGTGCTGCTACACCTTCCACAGCCTGCATCCTAGCACACGGTACCGGGCACGAGTGGAGGTGCAGCTGCCATGGGACTTGCTGCAGGTGCACTGGGAAACAACGTCCTCCACCATCACCTTTGACACACCGCTGGCAGGACCTCCTCACCCTCCTCTGGATGTGCTGGTGGAGCGCCATGCCTCACCAGGCATCCTAGTGGTCAGCTGGCTCCCTGTAACCATCCACTCTGCTGGGTCATCCAACGGAGTCCAGGTCACTGGCTACGCTGTGTATGCTGATGGGTTCAAGGTTGCAGAGGTTGCTGATGCCACTGCTGGGAGCACCCTGTTGGAATTTTGCCAGCTCCACCTGCCCCTGATGTGCCAGAATGTCTCTGTGAGAACCATGTCACTTTGTGGTGAGTCCCTGGATTCAGTGCCAGCCCAGATCCCTCATGACTGTTTCACCTGTCACCAATTGCCAGAGACTTCTTCCTTTAGCTACACCTGTGGTGACCTGTCTACCTGCAGAGTCACAGTCCCTGTCCGTCCTCAGAGGCTGGCACTGGCTCCCCTGAGTGCTAAAGCCAGCCCCCACACTCCTGGAAGCTGCAGGGAGCCCCAGGCCGAGTTTCTAGAAGCATTCCCTGAAGAACCCTCAAGGAGGCAATCCCCGATGTGCAACCTGAGTTCAGAGGGAGAATGTGCAAGTGTGGGGTCTGGCAGCCAACCCCAGCGACCTATAGGGGCCCAGGAGGTCTGCAGAAAGGACTTGCTCTTTCAGAAGAGTTCCCCAAACCACAGACCACCTCTGCTCAGTGGACAGTCTAGGGGAGAAGAAAACTGCTACTGGCACATGGGCGCCAGAAAAAGCCATGCTTCGGGAGTCGTCCATCTGTTCCCAGAGTTTGGGCTTGAGAAGCAACCATATCAGGAAAAGGCTGCTTTTGAAAAGGTCCTTAGGCAAAAGCAAGATTCCGATGTGTTTGCCCCTCCCCAGCTGGACACCAGCCAACCATATGTGTCTGACTTCCACAACATTTTGCAGGAGGAGGAGGCAGTGCACGTCAATCTGTGGGGCCCAGAGAGGCGAGAGCAGAGAAAGGAGTTTAGGACCCAGAACGGGAGCTGTCAGGCTCTGGGGAGCAAGAGAGAGTGCCAGCTCCTGGAGCCCAGCCCAGCACTTTGTCCAGCTCCATCCAGCAAAGTCATTAAGATGTTCAGGGGTGGCCCCTCACCACTGGGGACAGAGGTGGACACTTTGGCCAGGGTCTTTGTGGCCCTCTTTGATTATGACCCCCTGGTGATATCTGGCAACCCCGAGGTTGCAGAGGAGGAGCTAGCTTTCCAGAAAGGGCAGCTGCTAAGAGTGTGGGGCTCTCAGGACCCTTGTGGCTTCTACCGTGGTGAATGCAATGGGCAAGTGGGCAACATACCTGGGCATCTGGTGGCCGAGGTAAATGTAGGCACAGAGCAGACTGATGGGATGTGGCATTTGCCAGCACAAGGGCACCTGTCCTCTGTGGCCCACCTCGATGACTTTGGGGGGCTCACCAGCCCCCAAGGCTCCTTTCCTATGCCCCAAGGGAACCCCCGGAGGTCACCACTGTGGACTCCAACAACCATGATGACAGCTTTGGACTATGACCCCAAGGATGGGCGAGCAGGGGGCCAGGTGAAGGACAAGCTGTCACTGAGGGCAGGGGATATGGTCATGGTCTATGGGCCTGTGGATGACAAGGGATTCTATTATGGGGAGTCAGGTGGTCACAGGGGCCTGGTCCCAGCCCACCTGCTGGATCACCTTCCCCTCCATGGAAAGTGAGCAAGGCTCCTGCCGGGGTAGTGGCCTCTGGCCACCCACACCCCGCCAGAGGAGAAGCAAGCACTGGGACCCTAACTCCAGCATCCCTCCTCAACTCTGTGAGCAGCACTTGCTCAGAATGTCACTGTGAGAAATTGACACCAGTCCCCAGGAGTCCCCTGGCCTCTGAGAGGAGCAGGGCTTCAGTCTGAACTGAGCTATTCCCAAAAGAAAACAGAACAAGCAGCCCACGAGAGTCTGACAGGCTGTTTTGGAGTTGTCAGTGACTATGACAGGTATTTGGAGAAGGGTCTTTTTCTGTGCTCAGTATGCATTTTCTCTAGGAGTTTCTTTAGAAGTGTCCTCATCCATTGCGTTGTATGAAAGTCTCAAGAAAAGCCTGCCTCTTAAAAAAAAAAAAAGTGACCAGAATGTTCTTTTTCTATCTTATGTTCACCTCCTCATTAAAATGTTCATAGAAAAGAGAAAAATAATACTTTAGAAGTAAAAGCACAACCAAGGGAAACACAAATATACCTCTCTTCCTCTCTCTCTTCTGTCCAGGGGTCCTGCAATGGCTGCAGACATGTGTTCCCAGCTGGGGAGGGCACCTCCTTATTCTTTGGAGGGGGCTTAGCTTACGGTCTTCTGGCAGGACTATCAAGGGGTCAAGCCAAGAGCCAGGGCTGAGAAGCAGGGCCCCAATGGCTCAACGAGGTTGGCATTTCCCACAGGCTTCCCTGCATGTGGCCTGTGTCCCTGGGTGCCAGCCTTTGTGGAGAGTGGGATCAGTGTCTCCCGACTGGGGATCCCACTCTGCATGGTGTTAGTAATTGCCCGCTTTCCCCAGGGCTTCTCTCTGGGAAGGTGTTTCTATATTTACCCCATCTTGTAGAAGAGACTCTGAGGCTCAGGGGGCCCCCTCTTGTCAGGTGACACAGCTGAAAACTGATTCCTCCCACAGTCTTCCTGGCTCTCCCTCTAGGAGAGTGAGAATGAAGGGTGGTCTTCATCCTTCTCTGCCTTTTTTATAAAGTTTTATTTAAGTAATCTCTATACCCAATATTGGGCTGGAACTCACAACCCTGAGATCAAGAGTTGCATGTTCTTCCGACTGAGCCAGCCAGATGCCCCCATCCTTCTCTGCTTCTGTTTGATACTCTTTTGTTTCCCTGAGTACAGCAATGATGTCAAAGGAAGGGCACGGCCATCCTGGGTGCAGGAGGAAATGACCAGAAGCATTCCTGGGCATGCGAAGGATTGGAGCCACTAGCAGTTTCCTTGGGGAGTTGGCAAATTAGGTCCGGAGGGTTCCACCATCTGTCCCAGGGGCTGAAGGCAGGAATTAGGAAAGAGCGGGCCCAGGGGTTGTCTCAACCTGACACACAGCTGCCTTATCCTCAGAAAACACAGGAATGTGGCAGCTGTGGTGTTCACACACACCACTCATGAGTGGAAGGCTCCGCTCCAGGTCTCAGGCTGGGAAGGAAACTGTTCCTTGTTCCCCATCCACAGGGGAGGTAAATCATCCCTTCTAATGTTTATATCCACCCATTTTACAGTGAGAAGGCATGCTCAGAACGCCCTGCAGCTAGCCTGTGGAGGCAACCCAGACCGATTCACAATTTGTTTTTAATTGTGATAAAATATACATAACAAAATTTACCATCTCGACCATTTTTTATTTTTATTAATTTTTTAAAAGTTTCTTTATTTGGAGGCACCTGGGTAGCTCAGTTGGTTAGGCTTCCAATTCTAGATTTCCACTCAGGTCATGATCTCATGGTTCGTGAGATGGAGCCCCACATCCAGCTCTGCACTGGCAGTGTGGAACCTGCTTGGGATTCTCTCCCCCTCTCTCTCTACCCCTCCTCAGCTTGAACGGTCAGCAGGGACAGCAGAAGCAAAGGCCCGGAGGCATGAGAATAATGAGTGATTGAATATTTGGGGGAAAGTCAGGGAGCAGGAGAAAGAGACTGGGACAGGTACCTATCCTCTGGTGAAGGCCCCCTCTCCTGGAAGGGCTTCAAAGTCCCTGGGAACTTCCTGCTTCCGCCACCAGGGGGCAGCCTGGGTGAACCAAGGGTTGTTCCCCAGGGACTGTACACCTGGGCAGACCTGCCTGGACCCACACCTGCCTTCTCAGGCCCTGTGCCCTGGTGTCAGGGTAAGCAGAAATGTCTCTTTGAACCGGAAGGCCTGGGATTCAGGCCCCACCTATCCCTGTTCTCTCCCTTCCCTCTCCCCAATACACCCAGAGGAGCCCCTCCTCCCTACCGCCAACAGTTGTCCTTCTGGGCACCCCAGTGTCAGGCTTGGCAGGTCTGACACCTGGCCATAGGAAAGCCTTACTCTTCAGAACTCTTTTCACAGTCCTGTTCCTACAAATCCTAGTTCCCTTGAAGCCACAGGAAGTTTTAGTGAGTGAATAAAGAAGTTCAAGCCCTGGTGGCCTGGAGGGGGCAGGGCCAGGGAGTGGTGGAACAGCTGGGCTCAGAAACCCAGCCAGCTAGGTCCAAACCCTGGCCTGCCAGCAGACAGCTGGAAGGCTTGTCTGAGCCTCAGTTTCTTCATCTTTTTTTGAAGGCTATTTTTTAAATTAAATATATATATTTTTAATGTTTGTTTATTTTGAGAAAGAGCACAGCAGGGGAGAGGCAGAGACAGAGGGAGAGAGAGAATCCTAAGCAGACTCCTCACTGTTAGCACAGAGCCTGATGCAGGGCTCAAACTCACAAACCTCAAGATCACGACCTGAGCCGAAATCAAGAGTCAGACGCTTGACCGACTGAGCCACCCAGGTGCCCCAGTTTCTTCATCTTTGGCAGGGCTGGAAGTGAGGGCAAGTGGTTGTCTTGAGCAGATCTTGTGTACAGAGCTCTCAGCCCAGGGTCAAGACCCAAAGGAAGACCAAGAAAGCTGGTAAGGACACAGGTCGCAGGGGCAGATGGGGCTGGGTCCAGCTTGCTTCCTGCAAGGGCCCTGAGAACCTGAAGACTTGGAACAGAGGCACAGGGAAGCCACGCAGGTCTAACGAGGTGGGTAGGCTAGGAAGGAGCAGGTGCCTGGTTGTGGCTTGCCTGGGGCCCCTCCCCAACTGACCAGACCACCTGGAGGCCCAAAGCCTGCCCAGGCCTGCTCAGGAGGGGATGGAGGATGGAAAGCCCAGCTGGCCAGAGGGCAGAGGAGCCTAAGGAGTGGGCAAAGGGGCAGCATCCAGGGAGCCTGGAAAGTTCTGGAGCAAGGGTCACCAAGCCTGTCCTGGTGCTGTCCACTTCTGCCCAGGGGCCTCTGGTCAGGGCAAGTCTCAGCACCTCACCAGCCCTCCCCCCCCCATGGAGGAAAGGCTTTCAGTTATTTCTCATCAGGGACCTTGTTTCTTGCTCCCACTCCCCACAACATGGTTATGGGTTATCCCATTTCACATGTGAAAAGAGAGACCCAGTGGCAAGAGAAAAGCAGCTGCCACAAAAACAGCATGAGGATGCCCAAAGGACTCCTTTTAGCCTTTCCCAAGGCCCACCTGCCATAGGGACCCCTGTCCTGCCTGAACCCCCTGGAACTAGTCCGTCCCTCCCCCTTTACCTATTGGTGACCTGCTCCCTCTAGCCCTTTGTCACTGTGAATTTTCAAAGTATCAGGACTCAAAAAAAAAAAAAAAAAAAAAAACTCAAAGATACTTCTGAGGCCCATTTTAAGCTCATTCCACCTTTTGGTCACACCCCCTTCTGCCTATCTCACCCCAGTGGAAGTCTGATGGGTGGGGGCATGTGGGAGATCAGAGGTTCCACCTAAGGTCTTGTGAAACCAGGTGGAGCTGCCTCCAGGAAGCAGGGCATGAAGGGTTCCTGGAGCCATGGTGGCACTATTGACACCTCATCTGGTCCCACAGGTGCAGTCAGCCTCTGAGCTCAGCCCCAGCTGTCCCTGTCCCAGGAGGTGGGTGGGTCTGCAATGGATCTACTCTGGGCTGCAATATCCAGTATTTGCAGGTTCCCCCTGTCTCAAAAGCCCTGGCATCTGATACCTGGCTATAGGCCTGTGTACCTGAACCCCCACGTGAACTCTCTTCAAATCCTCTGGCAACTGACCACCTGGCAGGCTAGTACTTGCCTGCCTGAAACTCTAGGACATTGACCTCAGCCTGGGAGACCCCACTGGCCACACCCCTTGAGCAGAGTGTTTTGGCTAGAGGGTGCCCTCTTGGGGGCTTGGCCCCTTTTGCTCATCCTGAGAGTGAGGTGGGGGCTGAATCCGAATCGAATTCTGGATCACCTACTTCAGGTAGGGCAACCTCAGGCAGTTTTTGTGATTCTCAACTTTACTTTCCTCTTCTCTAAAACTGGCCTTCCAGCTGGGCTGCTCTGCCCCTTCAGCCAGCTTACTCCAAGATGTCCTTCAAAAGTGCCCTCCATCCAGTCTCTGGGCAGCTTCTCCATCTGGCCCCACCCTCACAGGGTTTAGCTGCCCCTCCCTTGAGCATGAACAGCCCCCAGGCATAATCCCTGTAAATAAGTAAATTACTCATTCATTCCATTGCCTCTCCCATCATACTGGGTCTAACTCCACATTTCACCCTCAATACCTGGCATTGGGGTTTGTGGGCTGGCACGTTCCTAATTTAGGACAGGGGCACCAAATGGCTGTAACTGAGACAGTCCCAGGAAAGTATTGGCCTGGAGCTATCGTTGGGTGCTTCCAAATGAGAACTGACCTTTATGAGCCCTCACCATGTGCCTTAGCTCACGTCCTGCTCACAAGCAACCCTATCCAGATGGTGTAATTATTTCTCCCTTTTACAGATGGAGAAACTCAGGCTCAGAGAGAGGAGGTCATTCATCAAGGTCATTCAGTTGATAGGAGAGTCAGGGTCTGAACCCAGGTGTGTCCCTTTGCCCCTTGCCCTTATCTGGAGGATTCCTCCCTCAGCCTGGGGGCAGGGCCTGGGTCTAGGGAGGAGAGCAGAGGGAGGGATAGCCAGGAATTCAAATTGGTAGAGTTGGTTGGGGGGAGGGCAGGAGGTGCTGGGGAGTGGCCAGTAGTTAAGGCTTGGGCAACAGGGTGCTCTGCAGAGCTTCGCTTCAGGGAGGGAGGGGACAGTGGGGCAGGCACAAACCTGCTGGGCCAGAAATGCCCAAGGGTCTCCAGGGGAAGGCATCGGGAAGGTGGCCGTGAGCTGGGGCCAGCAAAGCAAGCCAGGGGGTCAGGCCAAGCAGAATTGGGCACTGAGGCTCCACCCCAGAACCATGGGGATTTAAGGAGAAAGAGGCCTTGGAAAGGGCAGGAGGCCACATTTTCTAGAAGGAGGGAGTGGTCAGCCTGCACAAGGTCAGGCAAGATAAGAGTCACTGGGCCCAGCCTCCCTCGTGACTGTGACCAGAGGCTACTGTCTCAGCCCAGGGGCTTCCGTGTACTGGCCATGGTGGAGTTGGCCCCCTCCCCCACTACCACATGAACCCTGGTGATGAGGGAAGCCTTCCCGAAAGAAAACTGCAAAGTTGGGGGACACCTGAGTGGCTCAGTTAGTTAAGCGTCCAACTTCAGCCCAGGTCATGATCTCACGGTTTGTCAGTTCGAGCCCCAAGTGGGGCTCTGTGCTGACAGCTCAGAGTCTGGAGTCCACTTCAAGTTCTGTGTCTCCCTTACTTTCTGCCCCTCCCCCATTCAAACTCTGTCTCCCTCTCTCAAAAATAAATAAACATTCAAAAAAGTTTTAAAGAAAACTGCAAAGTTGGAATTTGGAAATTCCAAGCCCTCCCCACTATGCAGCCTTGGTCCACTTCTACCTCCATGGCTACATGAGCAGAGACCCCCGGGGTACTTCTCAGTGCTCCACAACTCTGTTCCCTGCTAAGATTCCAGAGGAGACTGCCCTCTTAACTCCTTCCCCATTCAGCTTCTGGAGAGGAACCTCACAAGGGAAATGAGCATTGCTTCACCTTGGCCTCACCTTTTGCCCTGAGATACTTTGCCCACTTTACCCCCCTCTCCCCATCTGCTAAGGCTCTGGTGGGCTTCTGCCTATCCCATACAAGCCAATGAGGCAGATACAGCTATCAGCCCCATTTACAGGTGGGTAAACTAAGGCCAATAGAGGTCAGTACTAGGGCAGCTGGCTGGTCACCATTACAGCCAGGATTTGGATCCAGGTCCAACCTCCTCTCCTTGAGCTTACCCCAGAAGCACAGACCCACCAACTTTGTCTCTACCTTGCTCTTCACAGAGCCAGGACTGGGCCTCCTCCTTCATCCATCCATTCAGTGGAGCCAGCAGCTATTCAGGCACAGGGGTCTCAGCATCCTGCAGAAAGACCCCCGAAGAGACAATGCCAGTCTAATGGTAGAGGCAACCAAGAAACCAAAGGGCTTAGTGGGAGGTTAATCGAAAGGGGGAGGCTCAGGGCCTGGGTGGGCTTGCAACCAAGTAGAAGACAGACAGTTTTCCAAGAATGGTAAGCCTCACTGAAATCTTTCTTTCTTCTTTATTTCATAATGGTTTTTCCAAAAAAATAACAAAAGTAATACGTAGAGGGGGGAGTCAGTTAAGCATCTGACTGTTGATTTCGGCTCAGGTCATGATCTCACAGTTTGTGGGTTTGAGACCCACGTTAGGTTCTCTGCTGACCACAGAGGCTGCTTAGGATTCTCTCTCCCTCTCTCGCTGCCCCTCCCCTCTCAAAATAAATAAATTAATTCCTTAAAAAAAGTAATACATAGAGGTGATATAATAATTTCAACAATATAGGAGATTAAATGTGGAGTTACATGTGAAGACTCCATCCTCCCCCCCCCCCATTTCCCCTCTTCCCCTGAGGTTCCCACCCAAACTTTCTTTAGGGATTTATGAGCATAGATAGAAACGGAAACATACAGAATTTCTAAAAACCATCAATGTGATTACATTTTACATATTGTTCTACATCTTCTTCCACTTAGGAGAATGTCTTGGCCAATAGTAAACTTTTCACTTTCGTTGGCTAGTCTGTCTGGTGACAGTGTCACTGTCTTCAGCTGGGTTCCAGGGCTGTGTTGCTTTCCCTTTAGCCTTCCCTGGGTTGCAGGTGGAGTGGACTTGTCTACACGCTTCCAGTGCAAGCATGTTCAAGCCTCCTGCTGCTGGCCTGGGCTGACAAAGAGTGCACCAAATCATATGTATTGACTGTGTAGGTGCCTGCTGCCATCCTAGCTACTTTCTGCAGCGGTGGAGAGCAGATGATCGTGGCTTGAGCAGAGTTCCCATTGTAGGGAGAGCGAGAGATGTGAGCAAAGAAGCACCTACATCAGTAAGGTCTTCACAGGTGGTGCAAGACCTGAGAAGCAGATAGGGAGTGAGGACAGACAATGAAGGGCAACCGTTTTAGAAAGACCAATCCGATGAAGTTGTACTAGGAGCAGCATTGCAGCAGATGCTGAAACATAGCTTGCCAGGTAGAGGGCACAGCATAGGCAAAACCTCTTCCTTGGCCCTACAAACCAGGGCAGTCAGTTTCTCCGTTATGACCTTGCAAAGCAGTCTGCACATCTCCTTGCCCGGATCCAACCCTCCTCTGAATAATATTCTCTCATCTCCTGCCTTGACCATGGTCTTCCAGGGCCAGGGACCACCACTGGGCTGTTTACTAGCATGGTGCCCACCTCATCATCCACGGTATCAGCAACTGTCAATTAAAGGACAATGGAGTGTGTGGCCTCTCTTGGGCTCAGGGTGTCTGGCTCTGCCTGGGGCTGTGGATGGCAAAATGAGGGGAGGTGGGTAGTGAGGAAGCCTCTCCCCAGCAAGGCATGGTCTTCACTCTAGGGAATATGTGGGGGGACTTTTCTTCAGATGGGGTACTGTTCTAAGAGGCTGTACCAAGCTCTTACCTGTCAGAGGGGCTTGGGTTTGAGCTTAGCTGTGTGACCTTGAACAGGTGACCTTAACCTCTTTGAGCATCAGTTTTCCAATCTATAAAATGGGATCATAACAGCATCCTTTTCATAGGTGGTGATGAGAAACAGCAAGCCTATGTGTGTACAGTGCTTTGCTCACATGTAGAATAAGGACTCAGTGTTGGGAGCCAATCACAGCAACCAGGAATTGGTGAGGCTGATGTTCTTGCAAGGGATATTCTGCTTCCCAGTTGAGTAACCTGAATACCAGGTTTCTGCAGTGCCATTCTATCTCCTGTGTGTACCACTCACATTATATCCTCTATGGTAAGGAATAAATTAACGCTACATGGCTCGGGAAGCAGTAGATAGGGTGCATGGTGGTAGGAGGGAATGAGGTGGGAGTTGGAAGGAAATTCATTCATGCATTCATTTGACTTTTTAGTGGAGCCTGACTATTTGGTGGCAGGCATGAGCTGGGTAATGGGTCTACAAGAATGAACAAGACAAAGTCTTTCTGCTGTCATGGAAACTGCCCATCAGCAGCATCAGGACTGCATCAGGGTGAGCAGGCTGGGGGCAGAGGAAACTTCCTGAAGGAGTTGATGTCTGAGCTGGGGAGGAGTTGGCCAGGCAGAGGTGGGGAGAAGGAGGAAGGGTGACACAGGCAGGAGGAGCCCTGGGTGCTAATGGCCAGAGGTGAGAGGAAAAATCATGGTGTGTATAGGAGCGGACAATTTGTCAATGTGGTTTGCTCTTGGGATGGGGGCAGTGAGATGTGATTTTACATGGGGTATACTTACATTAAAATACTATAGGTTGTTTATCTGAAATTCAAACTTAACTAGGCATCTTGTATTTTTAAAATTTTTTGTTTTTTTTTAAGTTTATTTATCTTGAGACAAACAGAGACAGTGCAAATGGGGGAGGGGCAAAGAGAGAGGACGAGAGAGAGAATCCCAAGCAGGCTCTGTATTGCCAGCTCTGTATGAGCCAGATGTGGAGCTTGAACCCAAAAAGCCATGAGAGATCATGACCTGAGCTGAAACCAAGAGTTGGAAGCTTAACGACTGAGTCACCCAGGCACCTCTAGGCATCCTGTATTTCATTTTATTTCGTTTCATTTTATTTTATTTTATTTTATTTTATTTTATTTTATTTTATTTTATTTTATTCTATTCTATTCTATTCTATTTTATTTTATTTTAGAAAGCATGCCAGGGAGGGGGGCAGAGGGAGAGAGAGACAGAATCTTAAGCAGTCTCCACACCCAGCGCAGAACCTGACTCGGGGCTAGATCTTGTGACCATGAGATCATGACCTGAGCTGAAATCAGGAGTCTGGATGTTTAACCAACTGAGCCACCCAAGCGCCCCAGCATCCTGTGTTTTTTATATTTGTTAAACTTGGCTATCATGTTAAGGCACTGTGATTTACCCTTTGGGGATATTTTGTATCATTTGTTTTCCTTTTGTTTGTTTTTTAATTGAGAAAAGATGATGGTAAAAGTGACACATCAGCTCTACTGTTCTTACTTGATCCATACTACATGACATAGCAATCATAGAGCTACTTTATCCAGGGCTTGCCAGAGCTTGCCAGAGCCTGATTCTGTACTCTATCTGACAGTTTCATCTTAATCAGTCCTCACAAGAGCCCCATGGGCAGGTGCCATTATTATTCTCAAATGACTGATGAGGAAAGATGTTCAGAGAGGTTAGGTCCCATACTAGACACACAGAGGGAGCTGGAGTGCAAAATAAATCCAGTTCTCAATGGTTCTCCTATCCTCATTACTGTGTGGTTTTTATATTTCCATACTACCTTCCACCCAAATAGAGTTTTACGGGGTTGCTTTCAGTGAGAACAAAATCTTGAAACCTGCCATTTTCATTTACTATATCGAAAACATTCCCCCAAATTTTAAAGTTTAAGTGCTTATGTACTATTGCACTAGAAGCATGCTTGGATTTTATTAAGTGCTTGGCAGGAAATGGGCTTGAGGGTGAACACTGGATGTGGGGAGACCATGCAAACCTCAGGACAGAGATGGTAGGAGTCTAGTACATTATGATTTAGAAATCCTTTCTTCCCTCCTTGGATTTTTCTTTTTTCCTTCTGATTTTATTTATTTATTTTAAATATTTTAAAGTAATCTCTATACCCAACACGGGCTTGAATTCATAACCCCAAGATCAAGAGTCCCATGCTCCACCGACTGAACCAGCCGGGCACTCTCGTCTTTCTGATTTTAAAGGGACTATGTACTAAATATGGAAAACTTGGAATGTTCAGGAAAGTTAAAGAAGCAGGAATAACAAAACCTTAACAGGCTTGATATGAATTGCTACACCTTTTGGGAAGTATACCAGGTAGGACCTATCCAAATTGAAAATGTTCACATATCATTTAACCCATAGAGTCTATTTCTAGTAAACTATTCTGCACAAGTGAAGGCAGAAGGATGTAAAAATATATATTCAATGACTTTAAAAATTGTTTTTTAAAAGCACCAAACTGGGGCCCCTGGCTGGCTCAGTTGGAAGAGCATGAGACTCTTTGTCTCGGGTCATAAGTCTGAGCCCCACATTACATGTGGAAATTAGTTAAAAATAAAATCTTTAGGGGTGCCTGTGGCTCAGTGGATTGTCTGACTCTTGGTTTTGGCTCAGGTCATGGTCCCAGGGTGGTGGGATCAAGCCCTGTGCTTTGGGCTGTGTGTGAGTGTGGAGCCTGCTTTTATCTCTCTCTCTCTCTCTCTCTCTCTCTCTCTCTCTCTCTCTCTCTCCCCCTCCCTCCCTCCTTTCCTCCCTCCCTCTGTCCCTCTCTCTGGTTTGCACACACACTGTTTAAAAAAAAAAAAGATCTTAAAAAAAAATATATATATATATATAGACCCTAAACTGTAAGTAATCTGAAAAGCTATGATTAAGGGAAGTGTTTATGGAACCCTCATACTCTGGAATCTGTTAGCTATTAAAAAGTGAATTGTGTGATATGAACTAGAAAGATGTCTGTGATAGCTTCTTAGGGACAAAGAACAGATGTCCTGTAAGTTCTAAAGTGATTTGCCATTTATATGGTATATTATTTTGTAGTTTTAAAAAAGTAAGATTGTTGTGTAACATGTGAACAGATACCTGTTGATGTCAGATGTACATGTCAAACTGCTAATGTTACTTCAGAAAACAGATGGGAGTGAGGGGGAAGGAGAATGAGGAACTTTAAAAAAATGTAGCTAGAATTATTCCTATTAGAAATGTTCCTTTTGTAATAAAACACTAAAATATACATGTGCATGAAAAAAAAATCCCAACCCCTAAAGAGAACCTCTGTAAATATTTTGGTGTGTTTTCTTCAATATTTTGCATGTACCTATATATATTTGTGCACTTTTTATTCTTTTTTTTTTTTTTAATTTTTAATGTTTATTTTTGGAGAGAGAGCATGCGAGTAGAGGAAGGGAGGAAAGAGAGGGAGACACAGAATCCAAAGCAGGCTCCAGGCTCTGAGCTGTTAGCCCAGAGCCTGATGCGGGGCTTGAACTCACAAACTGTGAGATCATGACCCGAGCAGAAGTCAGACACTTAGCTGACTGAGCCACCCAGGTGCCCCATGCACTTTTTATTCTTAATATCATTTGCACATTTCCAGATCATAAAACATCTTTGTAAACACCATTTATAGTGGCTCCCTTACATTTTCTCTTGTGGGATATTTGACCAATCCGCTGTTGTCAGACATTTACTTTGTGTATGATTTTTTTCATTATTATAAATGACACTTGAAAAAAATTGATTGTACATTAATTTTCAAATGCAAATAGAACAAGTGACTACTGAGTGCCTATTAAGTCTCAGGTGTGTTCTTGGCATTGGGGTTCCAAGCTTATGATCTGGTTAGAAAGATCATCAAGCATATGGTCTGCAAATGTGGTTAATTTCTTTAAAACAGAGTCCCAGAAGATGGATTACTACTGCTCCAAGGGGGTATTGATCATTTGAAAAGATTTTTATACTTGGCTCATACTGCCAAATTCACATTCAGAAATTTTGAAGCAATTTATGTACTTCCAACAATATATGAGAGTGATTACTCATCAGACCCCTGCGTGTTTGAAGATTATAATTTGAAACTGATTCCTGAAAATAAAACCAAACCCTCGGTATGTTGTAGTTTATTATTTTTTTTAATGTTTATTTATTTTTGAGACAGAGAGAGACAGAACATGAATGGAGGAGGGTCAGAGAGAGGAGGAGACAGAATCTGAAGCAGGCTCCAGGATCCAAGCTGTTAGCACAGAGCCCGATGGGGGCTCGAACTCATGGTTCTGGTCCATGAGTTCATGACTGAGCCAAAGTTGGACGCTTAACTGACTGAGCCACCCAGGTGCCCCAGTATATTGTAGTGTTAACTTGCATGTCTTTGGTTATTAGAGTATTGACATTTTTTCAGTAGTTTCTTCGATCACAGAATATGCCTTTTCTTCCTTACCGATGTTTGATATTTCTCGTTTCATTTGTTATGTTCTTACCATTTCTAGGATCTGTTTCTAGGCTTTTTGTCCCCTTTCTTTCTTGGTTTGTACCACACTGAATTGACTGTGGTAGCTTTATAATTTAAGTATTATTAAAGCAAGTCCACCTTCATTTGTGGGAAATGAGAGCTGGTTTTGGTTATTTATTCTTTCAGGTGAACTTAGAATTTTGTCAAGTCCTGTTAGGATTACATTAATTTTACACATTACATTAAATATACATTTACATTTAATATACTTTAAATTTATGCATTAATCTGGAAAGAATGGTCGCATAACCAGCCTTCAAGAGGGGGTCTTGGCTAGTGCTAGGGCACAACT
The DNA here is from genome assembly GCF_023721935.1 of Panthera uncia. Lineage (NCBI taxonomy): Eukaryota > Metazoa > Chordata > Mammalia > Carnivora > Felidae > Panthera > Panthera uncia. Next base: position 63,450,630 of record NW_026057586.1, read on the forward strand.
TCTCTGCATGGCAAGTCTGGGTTCCTCTCTCAGACGTTGACAGTGGTGTGTTCTTTTGTTTGGTGTTCAAAGTAGAGAGAGGTCCATTAAGTAACCCCTAGAGAAGCGGCCACGCTCGGGGCCAGCTCCAGTCCCTCAGCAGGCCATCGGGCCACGAGCTTGGGTCCAGGCGGGCCAGCTTAGGCGCGTCGCTTGACCCCAGGGGCCAGTGAGGGTTTGTGGTCACCGGAAGGGGCTGGCTGAACACCGAGTGCTCGAGACCTCCACGTCCTCTGAGCAGGTAGGGCCAGCCCGGGGGGCTGCGAGAGCGGGGACCCGAGGGGTCGCGGGGGTCAGGGGTGGGGGTGGAGTCCCTTTCCCTACAGGACACAAATAACTTGGGCCTCCTTGGGAGCCCAGATCACGCCACCTGCAGTCCCCGGGGGCTGCGCCTTTGACGGCGAGGTCCCTGCGGGGGGCACGGAGCCAGGGCGCGAAAGTGTCCTGGAGGTGGGGCGCAGGTCGCTAGGGGTTGGGGGGGCTTCAAAGGGGTCAGGGTCAGGCTCAAAGGGGATCAACTCTGCGTGTGTGGGCTGGGCGTGGGCATGTGGGGGTCCAGAGTCCCCATCCCAGGGGGTTGGGCGGTCCGGTTGTTTCGGGGTGAGGTCGCGGTCCTACCCCTGCACCTGGGGTCTGGGTCAGGCGGGGCGCCCACCGTCTGGGTCCCGGGTGCCTCCTGCGCGCCCCTCCCCCCACGGCGCAGTCCAGCAGGCCCACCGCCCCGCCCTGCCCAGTGTTCGGACCTCTCGCCGGCTCCGCCCCGCCCCCCATTGCCCCGCCCACAACGAGACCCCGCCCCAAACCGCCCCCGGCCCCGCCCCGCCGCTCGCCCATTCAGATGTGGGTCAGGGGTGAGCGGGCGGCGCCGACGTCACAAGCTTCCAAGATGGCGCCGGGCGGGCGGCTGTGAGCGGCGCTCGGGGCGCGCTGGGCGGGGAGCCGAGCCGGGCCGGCGGCGGGCGGACGGGGCGGGCGCAGGCGGCGCAAGCCGGGCGCCGAGGACAAGGGGCCGCGGGCAGGGCCGGCCGGCCGGCGGGCGGAGCGCCGCCGCCGACGCACACGAGGTGAGAGGCGGTCAGGGGCAACGGGGGGCGCGGGCGGGCGCGCCCCCGGGGAGAGGGGCGTGGGCGGGCGCGCGCCCGCCGGGTCTGGGCGGGGGCGCACGCGGGACCGCTGGCTGGACCCAGCCCGCCGGGGCTTTGTGGTCCCAGTGCCCGGCAGGGCGCGAGCGGCGGGGGACCCCGGGCACAAAGCCCCGGGGCCGCGCCAGGCCGGGCGCGGGTCTGCGGAGCGGGGGTCGGCGGGCGAGCGGGCGCTGGCTCTTTGTGCCTTTTCATTAGCAATCTAATCCGAACAGCGTCGGGAGAGCTGCGCTGCCTGACAGGCGGGCGGGCTTCCATTATGCAAACGGCCCAGCGCCTGCGGCCGCCCCTCATAGGGGATTTTGCTATTTCCAGAACTGCGGTGCTCCTCTGCCTGCGGTCCCCTTTTCTTGCCCCCTCCCTGCGGGAAGACCGGCCTGGGCAGGGGCAGGGTTGGCCTTGGAGGAGCCGCTCCCAGAGGACCAGGCCCTGCGGCTGGTGGGCTCGCTGCCCTGCCCCCAGACCTCTCCTGTAGGCAGCCACTTGGCAGGAAGAGAGATGGGCTTGGGGGAGGGGGTCGGCTGGCAGGGGGAGGGGACCGGCTGGCAGAGGAAGGGGGCTGAAGGGCCCCAGCTTGTCATTCTGTTTATCTACTAAGATGGTTCATATTCACGTAGACCTAGTTGGTTGGGGGTGGGGGTAGGGGGGGAGGCAGGGATGCCTCTCCCTGGGGGGCAGTGACTTCTGGAGAGCAGGGAACGAGGTCAGATAATGCGCCCAGCGGCCCCACCCAGAACAGCGTGGGACTGCCTGGAGAAGGGAGCCCAGTGCTGATCCAGATGGGTTGGAACGTTTTTGAAGTTATTTATCCATGCCTTCTATCCCCTCCACCCCCAGTGTCTTTTTCTAGTAGGAGTTGCCAAGCACATCTGGAAAGCTAGGTTCCCGCGCCCCCCACCCACCGCCCCAACAGCAAGGAGGGGTGTAACCCGGGGAGGCCACCCCTCTGACATATGTGGTGGGGGGGGAGGGGCAGCGCTTTGCCCATAGGAATCCTGTGGCGGTGGATTGTTGACTGATGTGGGGATTGCTGTGCCTCTTGTCCTGGGGGGGGGGGGGGGGGGAAGGAGAGCTGGCAGGTAGTGGAGGTGCCTCCAGAGCTTCTAGGCTGAACTTGGGCCTGTTGTCCAGGGACTTTGGCTGGAGGGATGGAGCTAGGTCACTCAAACCCAGGACCTTTCTGGAGCTGTAGCATTTATTGCTTCCTGGCTCCTGGCTTTACTTCTTCCCCTCCATTCCCATCTGCCAACCCTGGACTCCTTGGCCCTTTCTGCAGACGTTTTCAGTAGCACAGGCCATGTGGCTGGTCTGTAGCCCTGGCTCAAGGAGAGACTGTACACTTAGAACAGGGTTGCTGAAGTGGTCTGAAAAAAAGCAGATGGGCCGGCCTCAGGCTGGCCTCTAGAGACAAAGCTGTGTGGTGAGATTGCTGGTTTAGCGGGCTCTTAGCACCAAGAGGGGGGGATGGGAAGCTGATACTTGGGGGTTGAACTGAGTCTTTTGGCCCAGGAGTAGGTCACCCTGCATTCCAGGGAACCTTTGGTCCTGTACAGTTGGGGTTATGAAAATCTCTGGGTCCCATGGGCAGGCAGTAGACTCAGAAGGCTGGGAGGGGCTCCCCACCTGACTGCCTGCTTCAAGGGTCGGAACTCCCAGGTTGGTCTGCCTTCCTTTGGCTTCTGGCTTTCTGCAGACCAGTTTTGGGGAGTTGCTGAGTGCCTCTTGCCCAGCTTCTCTGGCCGTTTGACTCAGAGTGCTGGTGTGTGCCCAGAATTTTCCCTGCAGTGTTTTCCTGCCAGTTGTTAGGACTTGTAGATTAGTCACTCAGCTTTTACAAGCAATTCCTGAAAAGAAAAATCTCCCTCTGGTTGCTGGCTCTGCTTAGGGGAAGAAGCAGCCCGAGGGAGCCAGGTCTGTAATTAAAGCAAAACTGAAATGATTGCTTCAATTGCTGGAAGGAGAAGAAGAGGCGCAGGTGGGGCAGAGGCGATACGTCCTGTCCTGCTGCGCAGTACCTGCTCTGGGGACAGGTAGGCACGATCCTGTCTTCATTCCCTGGTCTTGGCCGGCAGCCCAGCCTTCTCCACAAGCTGCAGTCCTGGATTAATCCTCACGTAGTGTTTTCTTTCCGTAGATCAGATTTCTCATTTTGTTAATAAGCACAGCCTCCGATCCACTTGAAGTCAGCTGTCGTGGACTTGGAGCAACAGGGTTTTGCATTATTGAGCTGACAGGCCTGCTGCCTTCCCGGTGTCCTTATTGTCTGTCAGGGTCAGATCTGGGGGCGGGGGCAGTGCCTTTTAATCAGCAGCTAGCCCCCCAGAGAAGGGCTGGCTGGGCAGTTCTGGAGAGTCAGAGGAGTGAGGAAGGAATAAAGTTCAGTTTACCCAGGGGACCTGTGGTGTTGCCCCTTTGCTGGCCTGTTGGCCTCAAGCTGTCAGCCCCACCCAAAAGGTTGCTCGATTTGCCCACTGGGGCTGAGAGCCACTGCCCCCAGGACCTGATCACTAAGAGGGTGGGGGCTCTTGTATCTGCCACCTGGGAGCAGCTTTCACCATTGAGAAGAAACAACAAATCAGGTTCTTGTCCTCCTGGCTCTTGGAGCCTGGCTGAGGAGGGACTCAGAGCGCAGTGAGGGAACTGGGCTTAGTTAGAAAGTCTGGAGCGTGATGCAGGCTTTGCCGTTTACTCTCCGTGTGACCTTGGACAGTGATTGACTCTCTGAGCTTTGGTGTCCCTGTGTCTAAAATGGGAGCAGAACTTGAGTTTACATATACATATCGCTGCCCTCCAGAGCTCACTCAGCCTGGGGAAGACGGACAAACAAATGATTGTTAAGATGGGGTGATAAGGTCTGGCACTGTGCTGTATGGAGTGTAGAGGGCACCACGGGGATGGTGGCTGTAGCTTCCAGGCACGGAGGAAGGGCCCAGCTCTGGGGTGGAGGAGATCCATGAATGCCATGCTGAGTTGAAGTTGGTCGTAGAAGAGTTAATGGGGAGTTCACAGGAAGACCGTGGCAGTGTGGAGTGTGGCAGGGGAGACTGGAGAGCAATGAGGCAAGAACGTGAACCTGCAGATGCTGTGTGTTAGAGAAGCTAGCACCAGAGCACCCACTGCGGGCAAGGCACCTGAGAGGCTCTTTCACAAGCTTTTTATTTATTTGACAAGATTTTCTGAGGACGACACAAGGGTGCAGCACCCAACTCCTGTGGCTAGGCTGGATCATGCTGGTCTCTGCCCTCTGGCACTCACAGCCTTGCCAACAAGTGGTCAACCTCGGGACGGGAGATAGGGGCACACTTAAGTTTTCTCCAAATCCTTCCAGGTCAGCACACCACCACTTAGTCTCCTCTTACACGGACTGGTAAATGAGACTCAACTGGGAGGTTACATAATTTGCTGGGGCTGCAAGCAAGCAACTGGTCAGGCTAGGGCTGGAGGGTAAATGCCTTTAACTCCAAGGCTTTGTGGCCCATGTAGTGTGGAGTCTGGAGAGGTCTGAGCTCCAAGCAGGGAGAGGCCAGCAGACAGCCCGCTCCCCAAGAGGATCCTACCTCCGGTTTAGGGGCTTCCAAACAAGCCAGGCCAGTTTGACTCTGCCTGGCACGGCCAGCCTGTGCTTCCTGCTGGGAGGGGCCTTGCCCTGAGGGATAGGGACCTGGGCTGGGGGAGGTCTCAGAGCTGCAGTCTGGAGTGGCAAAGCCAGAGAAGCCGTGGGGGTTGGGGTTGTGTGTGGGCCCCTAGTGAGCTTGATAAGGAAGGGAAAGCCGGGAGGTGACTCCAGGCCCACCACAGTCTAGGAGGGAAGGGCCCGGGCTGGGGTGCCTCTGCTGAGGGAGGGTGTGGCTGGACTGAGTGGAGTGAGTGACTCTAAGAGCCTGCCTGGGACATTTGGGAAGGGGTTCAGAGCCCCTCCTTCAGACTGCTCGGTTTTCATGTTTTTCATGGTAGTGTCCCATGTGGGTGCAGAGGAGGGCGAGTGTGGCCTTAAAGTTAGAGCAGGTCCTTCTGTGGGTGAGAGGGGACAGGGCAGCCATCTGTTGCTGCCTCTGAGATACATAGTGCATAGTAGGTGTCTGTTTCCTGTTTGAGGGTAAGCCACCCCTGTGAGCACATGGGGTATGAATGAGGGGGGAGAGTGCGGTATGGAAAGGCAGGTGGCCCAGTCTTCCAGTGCTGTACTTCCAGCTCTCTCCATCCATTCCGTGGCAATTCTAAGGGCCACTAAGGAAAGGTGGTGTTTGGGCTTGGCTGGGGGGTTGCTTCCAGGTGGGGAGTTGGCCTCTTGTGGAGATGGAAGGGCTGTTGGCTCTGGCACGGGTGTGGCCGCTGTGCAGACTTGTCCCATGCGTTCCAGGCTGCTGCTGCTGCGGCCTCAGGCTTCTTTCCCAGCAACACCTGTGGGTGGGTGGGTTCTCTCAGGTGAGTGTGGGGAGGGGCCACTCCAGTGCTTTGAGAACAGTAACTCCCCCACCCCCACGGAGTAGAGGTGCTGCTCCCATCACACACTGGAGTCTGAGCTCCCTTGGCCTCTTCATCAGCCTGGTTATAGGTCCTTCAAGGAGAAAAACTGCCCCATGGCCTTTGCAGTTCCCTCACCTGTGCTGCTTTGGAAGTTTATCAGATCTTGGTGAATTCTCGTACCAGAAATGAATGAGAAGCGACAGTAGGGTTGATGGCTAGGAAAGTGGGACCCGGAGCCTCAGTGGCCTGACCCTCTGTGGACATCATGGAACTTACCTTGTGATGAGTGTGTGCTGTTACCCTTGCTTCCTGGAAGAGGCCTGCCTGCTGGTGCCCTGGTTCTCAGCTCTGGACCTCAGGATCATCTGGGAGCTGGTAGAGGCCAGCCCAGCCTAGACTATTTCTAACGTCCATGTTTCCTAAGACTTGGAAATGAATTTGGTGTGCAGCCAAGATCGAGAACCACTGCTTTAAAGAACCTTTGTTGGTAGTAGAATCAAGCAAGTGGTGAGTCCAAATCGACCAGTGCATTATGACCTGGGGTGGTCATGAACTGCTTTACTCTAATGGCCCAGTGGGATTGAATTTATTTGCAAAACTAGTTAGGTTGATTCTGTTAGTTACTAGGGTCTTGGAGAAGCACCAGACACAGAAGGGGCTCACTCTTTTTTTTTTTTTTTTTTTTGAGAGAGACAGAGCATGAGCAGGGGAGGGGCAGAGGGAGAGACACACACACACAGAATTTGAAGCAGGGTCCAGGCTCTGAGCTGTCAGCACAGAGCCGGACATGGGGCTTGAGCTCACGAGCTGTGAGACCTGAGTGGAAGTCAGATGCTTAACCAACTGAGCCACCCAGATACCCCTGGGGCTCGCTCTTTTCATGGTTTCTCTTGGTGGCAGTGGGAGGGACCACAGGCTGGTGTGCACCAAGGGGACAGCTCCTCAGAGGTCCCTGGGGAGCTGCCTGTTGCCCTTGACTCCAGAACTCTTGGTCCTGCTTGGCTTTCAGAGTTTACCTGTTCTGGTTTTGTGGTGGTGTTCTTGGGCCCTGGTTGGCCTCTGTGTGCCCTGGCAGGGCCTGACATAGTGACATTTGGGATCCTTGTGGCTCCCTCATGAGTCCACTGTGGCCATAGCTGGGGATCCCTGGAACCTGAGCCCCTGTTTTTCTCTCTGACCTCAAGGTCCCTGGGGGAGAGAGATTGATCCCTGAGGTTGCTTTTCTGGGTTGTTATCTGGGTAAGGTGTATGTATAAGGGGCCAGGAAACAGTGTGGGGGGTGGCTGTGAGAGGCAGAGCTTCAGGTAAGACCTGGCTGGCCTGGCCCAGCTCCCTTTGCTGGAATAGAACAATGAACTGTCCCGGCGCTTAGTGCATATCTGCGGGCAGATGGAACATAAGACAACCCTGCCTGCTCTGGGCAGCTTACAGAATGAGGTGAGCAAGTGTCTTGAGTCTGGTGTGGTTCTGGTTGTTGTCTTGGGTAGGAAGTGCTGTTTTTTAGGGAAGGAAGACCAGCCTGGGCTGTGGCTGTGAAGGAGAGGGGATCAAGAAGTCGTGGCTGGTAGTTGAGGAAGAAGCAGGTGGTATTGGGAGCACAGGCAACATGTCCTCCCTCTCTGTTCTTTTCCACCTGTACACATCATGGTAGGTGGACTCGGGTTGTGTCTTGAGAGTGAGTGGTCCTGGGGTCTGGGTTCCTGCCTCAGCTCTTTTTGCCTCTTCCTCCTACCATGCCGCAGGACTTCCCTGCCCTTCTCTCTAGTAGAAGGTGGCTGATGGTTTCTGTCTGACAGGTGCTACTTTAGCTTTGCCTGAAAACTGGGAGAATTCCTGACAGAATGCTAGGAAAGTGTGGCAGAAGATGGTTGGGTGCTCACTTTTAGGCTCTTACCCCATGCTAGCCCTTGTGGGAGGCATTCGGAGTTTAATCCTTGGAACATAACCCGTGCAGTGCCAATCATTTTATCAATCTTCACTGTATAAGTGACTTAGAGAGGTTAGGCAATTATTTTCAAGTCACACAGCTAGGAGGTGGGTAGAGAATTTCTAAGGGTCAGGTAAACACAATCACACATGTGTGGCAGCCTTGAACACGTGTATTTGTGGGCTTCCTCTGAGCAGTGCCTCGGCCTGGAGACAGTCAAGGTTTTCGTTTGGAGTGGGGTGGCAGGATGACTGTCTTGGACAAAGCCTGGAGGTGGCTGGTAGTCCCTTGATAACTGCGGAGGGACCACTACAAGCTTGGTGAGCGGGTCCATTCCCCACCTCCCTCCAGGAGCTGGGGGACAGAGGGGACTCTCTGGGTCATCCTTATTCTACCAGTCTCAACTCCTTCCCTTCTGGCACATGGGACTCTTCTGTCCTATGGAAACTTTGGCCTTTGCTAACCACTTCCAGAAGAGCCTTGAGAGGGAGGCTTTGGGGGTTCCTGGGAACTCAGAGCTGGGCTCCTTTCCTTCTCTTGGTATTCTCACTGTGTCAGTGAATGAGAGGTGCTTGGGCCAGCGGTGCTGTGTTGTGTGACATTGGGCAGGGTGACCTCTCTCTCAGCAATGTGAGGCTCTTTCTTGGTAGATGGGTGATCTTGGTGATGAGGGGAGAGGCCAAGCCATAGCCTCTTCAGGTGCCCTGGGCCACCTCCAGCAGGTGCCTTTCTCACCTGCCATGAGGCTCCAGGTGCAGGTGGGTTGAACGCTGGGCTTGGGTTGTCCTTTGGCTGTGGTAGATGAACCTGAGCGCCAGAGGGGTGCAGGCAAAGGGGAGAGGAAGGACTGTTTCCAAAGTCCCACATTCCATGCATGTGTTGACGCTGATAAGGGCAGCAGGGCTGGCTTAGCTGCTTTCGGCAGGAGGGGACTTTGACTTCATGCCCCCAGCAGGCAGCGGAGCTTGCACATCCTGCTTCCTGTAGCACCCCTCCCCCTCCTCCCTCTCTGACCACCTGTGACCACTGCCTCTGGAGGGCCCGCGGCATGCAAAGGCCCAGCTTGCTCCCAAAGCATTGCCAGCTCTGAGTAAGCAGGCCTCTGGAGACCTGTTTGGAGTTTCTGTCAGCCCTGCCTTTTAGAGTATTTGGTGAACAAGTGTGGTTTTGAGAAGAGTGCCTCTCTGTGACTCATTTTCCTTGCCTGTAAAATGGGTTGTTAGAAATATTTGAGCTAATGCATGTCAGCTGTTCTCAGAGTGGTTTGCAGACCCCTTGGATTCCCCAAGACCCTTTTCATAATTCTTAGAAGTTACTGGCCTTTGTCCTGTGCAAAGCTGTGGTGGGTGTACGTGTTGCCCAGAGTTGTGTTCTCCACTGTTGGTGCTCCAGACTGAGACATTCTGTCTTACGAGTGACTGGGGGAGACAGTACAGATGACTGAGTAGTAAATCTAGACTCTGGGGTACACACGTCTTTAGTATTCCGTGTGATAAAATGCGGAGTATGTGTGACTACTGTGGAGTACAACTGTTGTCTCCAGAAACATACTTTGCATTTGCTTGGGCTGAGCCCTGAACTAGGTGCTTTTTCCTCATGAAATATTGTTTTTACTTGAAAGAAGAACCGACAGACAAGGTGTGGTTACTCAGACTTGGAGAATTTGTGCAGATATTTTCTCAAATGAACAAAGTGAGCTTTGCCACTTTAAGGAAAACAACTGATGATATTTGTTGCCAGAGCTAGAACCCTTAAGGGAAAATGAGAGTTTTGGAAAACTATTCATACGGTGAGCCTGACTTAGACTTCACTGATAAGATCAGCGGTGATATTAACACATGGATTTTTTTGGTGTTGTATAATGAAATGTGACATTTGGAAGATCTGATTCACTCAGTGAACCAAATGACCAGTGCTTGATGTTGCAAAATCCTGCGTGAATATGAGTGCAGTGTAAACCAATGGATTTTTGCGTAACCGAATTTGAGATAGTCACAGATACGATTTCAGAGTCTCCATTGCAGCTTTTAAGAAACCTCTGCTTGGGGCGCCTGGGTGGCGCAGTCGGTTAAGCGTCCGACTTCAGCCAGGTCACGATCTCGCGGTCTGTGAGTTCGAGCCCCGCGTCAGGCTCTGGGCTGATGGCTCGGAGCCTGGAGCCTGTTTCCGATTCTGTGTCTCCCTCTCTCTCTGCCCCTCCCCCGTTCATGCTCTGTCTCTCTCTGTCCCAAAATTAATTAAAAAAAAAAAAAAAAAACGTTGAAAAAAAAAAAAAGAAACCTCTGCTTGTCGGGTTTTAGTGTGATGTCAGTGAAGAATAGCCACAGTTAGCTGAAAGGATTATTAAAATACTCCTCTCTTTTATCTGTGTGAAGTCACATTTCTTGATAGACTTTAATCAAAACCAATTATCCTAATGGACTAAGTGTAGAAACAGATATGAGAATCTGGCTACTTTTAAGCCAGATGTTAAAAGAGATTTAAAACGTAAAACAAATGCCAAATATAAAACAGTAGTACTCTTTTCACTAATTAATTTTTTTAAATTTTGGAATCTTTTTTTTTTTCATAAAGAAGCATTTTTAATGTATTTATGTTAACGTCGTGGCATTTATGTTAACGTGTATTTTATTGATATTCTGAGTCAAGTATTTGTGTTAATTACCAGTTTTTTTAATACAGTAAATGTAGAACAGTAGCACCAACTACAGTAACATGTAAACCACATGAAAGTTCTTTGGTTCTTTGGGAGTCCTAATTTTGAAGAATGTAAACAATAGTTTTGGAACTGCTGACATGGGAGGGCGCTGAGCAGCCTTCTCTCCTTTCTTGTTGCCCCCTTCTCACCGCCTCCTTGTCTTCTCTCACGTATTATTTCACTCTTTTAACACTAAACCTTTCTGACCAGCATTTGCTCACCTAATAAACCTTTATGAGGGTCTCCTTCATGCACAGTGTAGCTGTGGCTGCTGGGCTAGTGGGACCCAGGGTCCCTCACCTTGGGAGCCTGCTTGGGGTGGGTAGGGGGTCTGGGGGGGAGGACATGAGCACAGGGTGGGTGCACAGAGGGAAGCAGCTGGGCGGCTAGTGCTGACATAGGTTCCAGGAGAAATGCAGGGCTGGCTTCGCAGAGGGGCACTCAGGCATGTCTGTGGACCAACCAAGCTGAGAGGTGGGCCAGGTCCTCTCTGGGGAAGCACCCTGCAGGCCGGGCTGGAGTGTGGACTTTATCCAGGCATCGGGAATTCATTGAAAGCTTTAAGCAGGGGAGTGACTGGATGAGATCGGTGTTTGAGAAAGATAACTCAGGGTTGATTGGACTCCGAATTGGAGGGGGCAGAGGCTGCAGAGGGGAGATGTATGCTAGACTTTGATATTTTCGATTAGAGTGGCGTTAACTGCCCTCTGGCCCTCCATTCCTTGGGAGGGTTCCTGGGATTTCCATCCTGTTGGGTAAGGCACACTTGGCCTCCCAGGTATGGAGGCCCTGCTTTCTATTTAGGACCGAGTGGTACTTTCTGGGCATCTCCAGTGGGATGGAGCTCTCTGAAGCCCTTGTTGGCACATTGTTGCCATATTTGCCCAGCCATGTGGCTCTGCAGTGTGGGGTCCTGGGTCAAGTGATGTGCTCAGCGAGTATCACACAGCTGTAGTCTCTGGCTCCTCCTTGAATCTAGAAGGTCTTGTCCAGGGGTGTCTGGGTGGCTCCGTTGATTGAGGGTCCAACTCTTGATCTCAGCTCAGGTCTTGATCCTCAGGGTTTTGAGTTCCAGAAAGAAAGAGAGGGGGTGGGTGGGGGGAGGGAGGGAGGGAGGAAGGAAGGAAGGAAGGAAGGAAGGAAAAGAAAGAAGAATTCTAGAAGGTTTTGTCCTGCTCCCCTTTCTTTTGGGACTTCTGCACAGAGCATGCCAGCTTCCTCAATTGACTTGAAGATTATGCTCCAGGTTATTTACAAAAGTGTTAATGGGAGGGTGTAAATTACACATGCACACATATAGGTATAACTAGTGAGCAACACACACCCTTGCTTCCCCCACCCATGTAAGAAATAGCCCCTGGACACCCACCTGTGTTGCTCCCCAGCTTATCCCTGCTTCCCCCCAGAAATCACCACTCTTTTAGATTGTGGGTTAACTGTTCCCTAGCTTTTCTTTGTAGCTTCCTTGGGCTTGTCTGGATCCTTGAACAGCGGTTCACTGGGTTTGCTCTTTGTGTACTCAGAGCCAGGCACTAATCTCTATTTTGAGATTCACTGAAGTGTCGGGTGTAGCTGTGGTTTCTGTGTTCCTGTCCCTACTTGGAGTGTTCCAAGGTGGCGCTGTCCTACATTTCATCCTACCCCCTGCCAGTGGGGGTTCCGGGTGTTTTTAGGGCAGAGTTTTTGTTACCTCCTAAGTAGCCCTGTTTTCACCTCACCCCCTGGCTCTACTTCTCCAGGAAGATAAATACCTCTTTTCCCTTCCTTCCTTCCTTCCTTTCTTTTTTTTCCATCTGTAAACCCAGTTTCTTAATGCTAAACAATCCTTCCAGCACCACTGAGACTCCATTTTAAAAGTAGAATGACACTGTGTGTGTTTTTTTTCAAGTCTGAGTTGGTCTCTGTCCGATTCCCTTTCTGAGCTGTTGGCCTCTCCTGTGTCAGACCCTTCAAGATGACTGCTGGATGGGTGAGACCTCTTCTGTAAAGTACCACACCTGGAGGCTTTAAAAAGCCTTGGGCACAGGACCAAAGAGTGTGAGATTCTCTATAGAAGTTCACCAATTTTACCATTAAAAAGGCCTTTTTAAAAACTTTAGCAGGTGCCTATGGTATCTCTACTTGATTTTTTTTTTTTTTTTTTTTTTTGGATTAAAACAACCTAATCTTTGATCTTTGGCTGTAGCTCCTTGAGTCATTTGTTTCCTTCTGCATAGTGGCTCCCTTTGACCCCCTATAGTGGAGGCTACAACTACTTTCTTCCTGGCTTCCTATGCATCCAGCTAGCTGCTCAGGGACCCACTTGGGCCTTGGTGGAAGGTATACTGTTTGTACCTCACCTGCAGCTCTGAATTTCCTCTCCTGGGCTTGCCTGAGTGGAGTTCTTCCTATCTGTTGAAATATCAGCTAGATGCTAGGATTAAAAAATGTCATCACATTGTTGTTACTTTGAATGGCAACCATGATTTTATGGTGGTTTCTAGATTTCCTCTAGCTTCCTGGCTGGTCTGTAGGGTTCTCTCTTCCAAGACGGATATTCTGCCCTGGATGTGGCCACTCTGTCCTGTCAGTTCTCTCTTTCTTGTCTTGTGATTGTTGTTATTAGTGGTTCAGGGAGGTTATTTCCTGGCTTGGATCTACTTGCTAATCAGGACCAAGACTGGGCCTTGCTTCCCATCCTGAAGGTTTCTGTGCACTGTATTGTATTCAAGTATATCGTACGTAGGAAATATGTGTAGTTGTGAATGACTGCTCCGAGGGTTCTTCACAGATGGACATACTTATGTAACCAGCATCCAGAATGAGAAACACAGCCCCAGAAGCCCCTCGTGAGTCCTTTGAGTCACCCCTTCCCCCTCCCCACTCTCCCCTCATCCCTGGATCCGTGTTGCCTGCTTTCCAATTTACGTGAATGGAATCACACCACAGTCTGTTTTGAGTCTGGCTTCTTCGGTCAACAGAATGCTCAAGAGACTCATGTATGTGCACGTAAATCAAACCGTGTGACATCACCAACATTTTTAACCTATAAAAAGCACACCTGTATGTGTAAATGTTCAGTCCTGTGCATGGCTGGGTAACCGTCCCTATACCTTTGGCTACCCCCTGTCGTGTAGGTGTCGGGCTCCTGTGAACAGGGCTGCTGTGCACATGCTTGCCCGGGTTTTGGTGAGCAGGTGGGTAGGTTTCTGTTCGTGTATACCTTGGAGTGCACTTCTGGACCATAGGGCTTGCATGTTTTCATCCTTGGTCTTATTTCTAAAATAATACCTTTCTCTTTTTCCTCAGGAAGTATTCTAGTCTTTGCCCGGCCAATTAAAGTCCCATCATTACTGTCTGGTATCAGGTTTTGTTTTTTCTAATTCTCCTTTAGGGTGCGATTTCTTTGTCATCCTGGCCTGCCGTGTCATGGGGCAGGGCAGCGCTGCCTCGATGCCAGCTTGCCTCAAGAGTTCTGACCAACCCACAATGACCATGGGGGTGAAGGGTTGTCAACCACCCTTTCTAGGGAAGGGCTCCTCTACATTGAGAGGTGGTTTCTCCTCCTTTTTGATCATGAAATATTTTCTTGTCTGACATGTGAAGTAGAAGATGGTAGGAGTTTGGGTTTGCTTTGTTTAGCTTTAATTCTTTCAGAGTCCTTGGTGGGCATAAGAATTGTTATTCTTATGACTACCAGGATTGGTTTTGAAATTGTGGAGTGAGTAATGGGCTCGGCAGCTCCTGCTGTGTGACTCAGCTGTGTCTCTTGCTCTGGGGCTCAGTTACCTCATCTGAAGGGTGTCGCTGGGCCAGGTGAGACGACTGTGATAGTCTTTTACAGTAGGGCTGCCCAGGCTTTCTGGGTGCTCTTTAGCTCCTCACATGTGGAATTTCCACCTATTTACCACTGTGCTGTCCTGCTCCTCTCCTCCCTTGAGGTTGAGGTCTCTGCCTACCACTCAGGCCCGGCAGCCCCTACCCTTGGCCGTGCCCTGCCTCCATAGATGCCTGGTGACTAGGCTCTACCTCGCTGTCTTGTGTTCCAAGCCCACCATTTTTATTAATCACTCTCTGGGCTTATTTACCTGGGAAATCATGTCTTCCCTTTGGGAGCTATCTTCTTCCTCTCGACCCCCAACGGCTGAGCGTTTACTACTTAGCGTTTACAGAGCATTGGGCTTTCCTGGAGGTAGAAAACTTATAACCCACCTCAGTGCTTCCCAGACTTGAAATGTGCATGTGAGTCCCATGAGGTTCAGATGCAAGTTATGCAGTGAGGTCTGAGCAGCAGCATTTCTTGTGAGACCCTGGGTGGTGCTGCTGCTGGTAAATGGGGCTGGGGCCACAGAAACCAGTGCACTGGGGCCTCTCTGCCTCTTGACTGAAGTAGCTCTTGGATTTTCACTTGTTCCTTGCCTGATGGAGATGGCAGATGTCCTCTCCCTGCTCTGCTGTCCTGTTGGCCAGCCCACCCCATGGGCGCTCCATGCCTCCAGGCTCCTGCTCTGTTGCTGCCAGTGAGCCTTTCACCAACAGTTCAGGCCCCTCCTGAAGGGAATGCAGTGGGGGAGAGAGCCTGGAGGTGAGTGTAGCTTTTGTACGAATAATCATGATCTTAAACTGCTCTTCCCCTTCTTCGATCAGTGCTCACCTGCCTCTCCTCGGTGGCACTTAATGTTGTGGCCTGGCTTGGTACACTGCTAGACCTGGCCCTCCAGTGGGACCCTGTCCTTTGCCTTTCCTGGTGCCAGCTAGCCAATTGTGTCAGAGCCAGCAGAGGAAATTCAGTTGCAGGCCCCCAAGACCATCCTGGCCTTGCTTCTGGTTGGCTTTAAAGCCAGGAGCAATGGGAGGTTGTAGGCCTGGAGGAAGGAGGAAGAAGACCCAAGGCTGTCTTGGAGAAGCAAGGTTTGAAGGCTGTGGGGCCTGTGCAGTGTGGAGCTTCCTGCCAGGCCTCTCCTCACACTAGCACTTTCTAGCCTTTTCCTCACCGTGTTGTTAGCCAGGAGCTGGCCCACCTCTTAGATGGGAGTGCACGGAGACGAAGGTGGTCAGGGCCCAGGCAGGACTTGGCCCATCACAGGCAGCACGGGGTCTTCAGTAGGGCCTAAGGGAATTTCAGGACAGACTCAAAGTCCAGCTGAGGTGGATGCCACTTGCCTTGCTGTTCAGGGTGAGCTGGTGGGTGGGTAACAGGGCTGGCCTGAGGGGCAGAGAAGGATGCCAGCACTGGGTCCCTGATCATTGTGCTACCAATGCACTCAATGGAACCCAAATGTTTATTTCGTAGAAGCCGCGTTGGAGGGAGGGCTGGGCTCCTGGCATTCGCAGAGCCTGTTGCTTTCCAGGAGGATGGTCTGGGAGAAGAGCCAGGAGCTGCTGGCTGGCATCCAGGGCTGGGCTAGATTACACGGCTGGGCTTGCCCAGAGCACTGAGTCCCACCCACCACCAGCCCATGCCTGGAGGAACAGGCCAGAGAGGTCATGGAGGCCAGGGGTGTTCCCAGAAAAGCAGCATGCACAGCCTGGGCACCCAAAGCAGGCTGTGTGAACGGGGTCCCACCTTGTCGCTTCTAGCCAGAAGCTTCTCACTGGCCTCAGGTAGTAAAGGAATTGGACTGACCTTATACATGAGGTCAGGAGAATGCAGCCCAAGTGAGGCCCTGCTGTGATGGGGAGGTGGGTGGTGGTGGGCAGGGGAAGGTGATGGTGGAGGTGCAGACCAAAATCCTTCCTTCTGGCTCTGCATGGAAGGTGGTGTTCCTGTACGTGGCACTCCTGCCTGGCAATGGGAAGTGCATGCTCTCTGTCCATGGGGTAAGGAAAGTCTGACAGCGGCTCTAGATCAGGCTTTGAGCCCTTATTCTGCCACCTGCTTGCTCTTGTGACTCTGTACAAGTTCCTCAACCCCCAGAACCTTATCTGTCCCTGGAGGTAGAGATAATTCCTTAGTCTTCCCCACAGGCAGGCTGCCGTCTCCTGTGGGGCAGACTGAGGTAGGTCAAGGTGCTGTCTGGGTGGGTGGAGAAGGGGAGAGAGGCTGCGGGTGAAGTGGATGGAAGAGACTTCATGGAGGAATACAGAGAAGAGGGGTGTGGAGGAGGATTCCAGGCCATGGGGACAGGAGAATGTAGTCCTGGGCTTCTGGTCTGCTGGACTGGTTGGTGGGTTGGGGGTGGGGCCTTGGCTTTTGTGGATCCTGAACTGCTTGTACCTTCCAGGTTGTCTCCACCATGCCCTCAAGCTGCTCTCTTGCAGCATGGGTGGGGCCAGGCCTTCAGGGAAGAGGCACTTGTTTGAGCACCAGGTGACCAGTGCAGGTCAGCTGTGACTGAGGCCAGTGCTGACCTCAGATTCAGGCTTGGGGACAGTAGCCAGCATATTTGGTGCCCTCTCTGACACAGAAGAGCTAAACCCCTGTAGGTGTGGAAGCTGCCTTGTGGCTGGCTGTACCTTGCCCAGCTGTGCCCCTCTGCTTGGCACTCTTTGTGCCTCCTACCTGTCAGTGGAACTCTGGGTGGGCGATGAGGGGCTGGAAGATTCCTGTATCTCTGTTACTTCTGGCCAGGTGTGGTTAAAGAGAAAAGATGGTCTCCTGTTGGGTGCTTTGGGATGGGCTATCCTCCAGCATAGCCCCAAGACTCCTGTGAGAAGTACCACTTGAGGAAGTGAAGGAGGGTCACAAGAGAGGGAGGTGGGATGACAAAGTTTCCAGGAGATCTGGGCAAAGAGGCCGGCCCAGGGAAGGAAGGTGGAGAAGTTTTCTGAAATCTGGAGGCCTTCAGTCAAGGTGCCCACAGTGGTGTCTGGAGTAGGGGCGGCGTGGGGGGGGGGGGGGGGGGGGTTTGTTCCTGCCTGCAGGAGGTCAGACATTGAGTAGAACAGATAGCATTTTTCTGGGGCATACTGCTCATGAGGGTCAGGAGTGCCAGGTGTGAAACACTCCCTGGGTTTGCCCCCTATCTGTGGGGCTGGAAATGGGTATGGGGTGTGCTCCACTTTCTCCAGGAGGGACGCAGCGCCTGCTGCCAGGCCCCAGGGAAGTGAGGCTGCCAGCCTGGTCTCCAGAGGGCACCACACCACTGGAGGTTGAATGACCAGGACAGTTCTTTTTTTTTTTTTTTTTTTTTTTTCTTTCTTGATTTTTAAGTGATCTCTACATCCAACGTGGGACTTGAACTCATGACCCCAAGATCAAGAGTTGTATGCTCTTCCAACTGAGCCAGCCAGGCATCCCAGACCAGAGCAGTTCTGAATGCCCAGGTCTCCTGGACCCCAGGCTTGGACACAATGGGTGTCCAGGCTGAGTTAGGCAGTTCCCATGAGATAGGTGGTTGGAATTGTTCTCCTGTGCTCTGTGCTTAACCAAAGATCACTTTAAAACTTCTCATGGCCTCTGAAAGGCTGGACTAGTGCATGCTCTTCTGCATTTTGTAGAATGCTAGGAAAAGAGGCCTGGAGGTGACCCTATTCTAGCCTCCCCATGAGCTCCTGAGGCCATGTAGACTGCCTGGGATCATGGGCAAGTGGGGTTCCTAATGGCGTGCTGCTCCAAGGGTCAGGAGGCCATGGGCCCTGCCTCCTGCCATCCTCATTGGCTTTTTGTCTAGTATGTGTTTGATGGGATGCAGGGTAGGAGATCTCAGGTCAGTATCCTTGACCTAGGGCTTTGAATACCTACCAAGAACCTGTGATGGCTGCCTAGCCAGGATGGAATCAGGAGGGACAGGGATCTGTTCTTGCCATTACCACTCTACCCTCATGGGCTACTTGTGTGCCCAGGATGAGTGAATGTTAGGTGGTAGTGGGCTGCTGAGAAGGGCATGTCCTTTGGAAGCCTCTGTTCTTTCACTCTTTGTTGGGATTTTTTTTTTCAATATGAGGTAAAATTGACATATAACATGGGACCCAAATTTCTGGTGAGCCCTTGAGTTTTGACCAGTGAGTTCATTAACCTTAACCCAAACCTAAACCCAGATATAGAGCCACCCTGGGCCTAGAAAGTCCCTCATGTACCTTCCCAAACAGTGCTCACCAAACCTTCTACAGGCTCTTCTGATTTTGTTTCTACCATGATTAGTTCTGCCTGTTCTAGAACTTAATTTAAATGGAATTTTGCAGTCTGTACTCTTTTTGCAAGGTTTCCTTCACTCAACATCATGATTTTGAGACTTATGCATGTTCGTACATCGGTTTTGTTTTTTTTTTTAGAACTTAAAAAGTAATACACACTTATTTTAAATTTTGAATATTATAGAAATGAACATAACAGAAGCTATAGTTTTCCTGTACTTCCATCCGCCCCCCCCCCCGCCCCGCCCCAAGATAATCTTGTTTATTGGTTGGGTGTTCATGCCCCCAAGATGTTTCTTTACTGGATGGCATTGCCTGGTTGGGCCTTTCATGCCTTGGTTGAGGAGGGTAGACAGGAAGAAGCAGCAGACAGGTGCGGGGAGCTCCCCCTGGCTCAGCTCTATTGGCCTGACCTTGCCTTAGGTGGGTGTGTCTTTTAAAAGTCTCGGATGTCTGGGCCCTAGACTTGTCCTCACTGTGTGTATGTGGGGATTGCCTTTGGCTTTTCCATGGCAGGGACTTGGAGGGGAAGGAAAGAAAATGTTACAGCCCAACTAGGTAGGTGGATGTTGACCATTTTGTAAACCGGGACCTGGGAAGGTAATCCAGCTGTTACAGCCAGGTCTTTCTGTTCATTACCACCCCTACCCCACCCTCAGCTTTTGTGTTCATAAGAAGGAAGGAGGCAGAGCTGGCTTTCCCCAGGGACTGTGTTTTTCCTGCCCTTACCTGCTGGGGTCAGCCTAGCCAGGGATTCTCCACACTACACCCCAAACCCATCCCACTGCCCCAGATCCTGGGTTTCCTGGAGCCAGTGCTCTGGCAGGCAACGGTTTTGAGCTGGGTGTGGATCCTTGGGGCTGATAGGCACGCTGCCTGGGCCTGCTGCCAGGGGGCTGCTGGGTGCCAGGAGCTGGTGCCAAGAGGTATCCTCATCCCAGCCTGCAGGCTCCTGCCAGGGCTGAGCACCAGCCCATGTACCCAGTGGGGTGTTGCACTGCCGGCTTACTGGGCCAGTCCCCACAGCCACGTTTCTAGTTACCTGCCACCCCCCACCCCCCGGCCCGCCGCCTCCCCGGCGCTGTGTCCTCTCTAGCTTAGGTGCTTGCTGCTCCCACACCCTGTGTTGAACAGTAGGGCAGAGGACTCTGTTTTTTGCTGGGAAGAAAAGAAGCAACGCCTTGCAGGGGTCTTGGCCCTGCAGCAGGGGTCACCTCCTCACAGACATAGTGGCGGCCCACTATGCTGGCTGTGAATTCCCAGCAGGCAGCTCCACCGGGGCCCCACCCAGTGGAGGGTGCAGCGAAGCCTACTCAGTCCTGTGGGGAAGTTTGGGCTCAAGAAGAGTCCTGTCTGACCCAGCCTGGGAGGACTTGGTCAGTCAATGTGCCTTCCCGGGGCTGTGAAGTGGCTGGCACGGCTAGAGCGATGGGTACCTGTGGAAGCCCTCAAGTTCTGTTTTGCTGCCTGCTCTCTGCCTGGTTTTCTGTAGTTGGACTGATCTCCCACAAGGGCAAGTAATCCCTAGTTGCAGGGCCTGGCACATAGTGAAGCGGAGGCCACTGTGTGGATGCCTCAGCAGGGCTTGGGTTGCCCTGAGATCTGGTGGGGAGCAGGCAGTGGCACAAGGCTGTATGGTGGGTGTCTGGTTGGCTCGAACATATTGGTGTGGCTCCCTGTCCATTTTTCAGGGCTGCTCTCACCAGCGCCCAGGTGGTCTCTGCCCTCTTCTCAAGGCTGGGCTCTATTCTGTGCTGGCCATTTCTGGTAACACCCAGCAGGGGAGCCTGAACTCTTTACACAGGCAAGGGGCCCAGGCCACCTTCATTAAATGTAGATGCCCTCAGGCCTCTGGACCTACGGAGCTGGTTCTGCTGCCCTCTGGGCCATGGGTAGGTTCCTGGACCAACCATCCCCCCCCCCTCCACTTCCCCCACACCCCTGGGCTACCCCATGAGAGGGGAGCTGTGCTAGGGGCCAGAGAGACAGCTGGTAGGCTGGAGCTGAGGCCTCCCAGCCACCCCGCACCCCGGGTCTGGTCACATTCCTGAGGGACCTGCTGAGCCTCCCTGGCCCTGGGGGTGGGGGAAGGGCAGGCAGGGATGGGCCTAGGGCTGCTGCAGGCCTCCACCCCCACCCCTGGCTCCATTCCAAGGGAGCCCAGACCTGCCTGAGTTGGGTGCAAAAAGCCAGAACCTCAGGATCCTAGGGATCTGCAGCTCTGGTGGGTGGGAGTGGGGAGCGGGAGCCCCTCCGCATCTGGCTGCAGCTGCCAGCTGCTTTGGCGGGCTGGTATTGAAAGGCCTGTCTTGCAGAAACTCCTGCAAGGGGAGGCCATGTGGTCAGGCTGGGCTGGGCAGGAGGGGGCTGGGCCCTCTGGGGGGTGGGGGGGTGGGGGGGTGGGTGGCAAGAACAGATCAGGAAGGGAAGGAGGCAGGAGAGCCAGAAGCGGTTGAGACTGGTTCTTATAAATAGCCCATTGCACTAGGGCCTCCAATTTTGACCTTTTGTTATGTAAATGTGGCCAGCCTGGGAAGGGCCTTGCCCAGGCCTCCTGCCACCACGCCTGCCCGCCTGGAATTACAGAGGAATTAGCCTGCCACCAGCTCCCTGACAGGCCTAGGTGGCCCCTTAGAGTACCCTAAATCTCTTGGGTGGGAGGAGGGTGCAGCCCTGGTGAGCTCTCCAGACCTGTGACCTTCCCTGCCACCAGGCCTGACTGCTGGGCACTGTGGCCTCCGTCCTCTGCCTGGCTGCCCCTCACGTCCCACCCAGAGAGACCCCAGACTTTCCTGGGAATAAGGGCTCCAGGGCCACCAGGTGCCTTCTCCTTCACTGTCCCTCCTTCCCTCCCTTGCTGGTGTATATTTGGGTGACCCTGTCCATCTTCTCCTCCCCAGGTGACCAGGCATTGATGCACCCCCAGGGAGGCCACGCGCTCAAGGAGGCCACCCCCGCTGGCTGCTGCTCACATGGTTTCTGGGCCCCTGGCACTACGGTAGGCTGGGGACAGGGAACTGGCAGGATGGAGGGAGGGGGAGACATGGGGGAAGGCTTTCTGGGCGGCCCACACAGTCTTGCAGTTCTCAGCCTGGTTCTTTGTGTGTATGCAGTGCTGGGGTGCATGGAGGGGAGGTTGGGGCCCACTGTTCTCAGCCTGCAGAGGAGGGGCTGCTGTGGCTCACAGGCTCTTGGAGGACGGGACCTCCTGCCCTTGGCCTGCCCCTTGCCAGTCTGGGAGCACCAGGCATCCTGGGGCTGGGTGTCCCTGCCAGTGTGGAAGCTGTGCCTTGGGCTCTTTGTCCCTGACTGGCTGGCTGAGGAGCAGGGAGTGACAGAGGGTAGGTTCCCTTGGGACCTGGGCTCTAGCCTCTGAGCCCCAGCTGAACGGTCTTATAAGGCTGGGTTGGCTGGGTTGGCTGAGCCCGTGCTTGCTGCCTCCTATCAGGCCCTGAGTGCTAGCTTGTGGCTCTGTCTACCCATGTGTGTTCATGGTGAGTTCCAAGGCCTTCTTTGGGATGTGCATGGTTATTAGAGTTTCCGTCTATCAGAGCAGGTGTGGGGTAACTGGGAGTGGGAAGTGTTTGTGTTACAGAAAGCCAGCATGGGCGTGATCCCTTCAGGCTCTGCCCTAAGGGAGGCAGAACTGGGTTGGGTACACTGGTAGAAGCTGGGAGGTCCTGGGTAGGGTGAGGCTCAGAGCAGTCAGTTACTTTTGGAGACGTGAAAGCACATTTGTCAACTGCATGGCACAGAGTTGCCTGTGTGAGGGGCCAGAGGGAGCATGGAGCCACACTTTGTGCCTTGGATCCTGCTGCTCATTTGGGAGGGTGCATGGTCAGAGCATTACTGCTCCCAGAGACCATGTGCATGCTCTTACAAAGCCCACCTGCAGGATTCTCGGGGAGGTCAGAGGTTTCTGTATGTCTATTACTTAATGAGTGACTGTACCAGGCTGACAAGGCCAGCTGGCTGCCGTTCCCAGGGCCCCAATGGTGCCAGAGGCTTGGCCAGGCCACCTTTTCTGCTCAGCACCTAGCGACCCAGGCTGGGGTGCTCAGGGCCCTCCTGAGCTGGGAGCAGGCATTGGCAAGGGACTCTGGCTGGGCTGCAGTGTCTGAAGGCAGGAATGTGATGTTGACAAACCTGTAAATTTGGGAAGCCACTAGGGTTGTTTGAGAGGCACTCAGGGCAGAGCAGAGGTCACAGGTGGCGGCTGCATAGGAGAAAGAACCTTTATTTGACATTGGGAGGTTCAGCCTGACAAACTTAATTTCTAGTTTGCCCTAAAAACTAGGAAGTTATATGCCCATGTGGGAAGTGAGCCTGCCCGGGAGCTTCTGCTCATCTCATTCCCCACTGCACTGCCTCCCAGTACCTCACAGTCCCCTGCTGGTCATTTTTAAGTCCCCTGTGGGCATGTGGTCGACTTGAGTGTGGAGACGGTACCCTGGGTTGTGGAACCAAATTCACATCCGATTGTCTCTGCTTAGCATCACGTGACGCTCATTGTCCTCTGTTTCTGTTTTTCTCATTGGTGCAAATGGGGCCAGTGCCAGTGTCTCTTTTCAGGCAGCATGAGCCCCGATGGGTAGTGTGAGTTCCTTGCTTGGGTACTGTGCCAGTGAGGCCCCCTGAGCACCACTGCAACCCCACATTGTCTCCAAGCCCTTGGATGAGGCTCCCAGGTGGTTAATGCCCCATGTGTTCTTGCCCACAGGTGGTACGCGTGGGCAGGGCGAGGGGACATGGGGCCCGACATGGAGCTGCCCAGCCACTCCAAGCAGCTCTTGTTGCAGCTGAACCAGCAGAGGACAAAGGGCTTTCTGTGTGATGTCATCATCATGGTGGAGAACTCCATCTTTCGGGCCCACAAGAATGTTCTGGCTGCCAGCAGCATCTACTTCAAGTCCCTAGTCCTGCACGATAACCTCATCAACCTGGACACGGACATGGTCAGCTCCACGGTGTTCCAGCAGATCCTGGACTTCATCTACACGGGCAAGCTGCTGCCCAGCGACCAGCCAGCTGAGCCCAATTTCAGCACTCTCCTCACTGCCGCCAGCTACCTCCAGCTGCCCGAGTTGGCAGCCCTCTGCCGTCGTAAACTCAAGCGAGCCGGCAAGCCCTTTGGCTCCGGACGGGTGAGTGCCACCGGCATGGGGAGGCCTCCCCGCAGCCAGCGGCTGTCCACAGCCTCTGTCATCCAGGCACGGTATCCGGGGCTCATGGACGGACGCAAGGGGGCCCACACCCCCCAGGAGCTCCCCCAGGCCAAAGGCTCAGATGACGAGCTCTTCCTCGGAGGCTCAAGCCAGGAAGGCGTGCATGGCCTGAGCCGGGCCGTCTGTCCCGCCAGTGGGGAGGCTGGCCTGGGCAGCTGCAGCACCAATGGGAGCAGTGGGGGCTGCGAGCAGGAGCTGGGCCTGGACCTGTCCAAGAAGAGCCCTCCCCTGCCCCCTGCCACCCCCGGTCCCCCCCTGACCCCGGAAGACCCTGCCCAGCTGAGTGACAGTCAGCACGGCTCGCCCCTCTCAGCCTCTGCCCCTCCTGTTGCCAACAGTGCCTCTTATGCTGAGCTGGGGGGCACCCCCAATGAGCCCATGGATCTGGAGGGGTCTGAGGATAACCACCTGAGTCTGCTGGAGGGGCCTGGTGGGCAGCCCCGGAAGAGCCTGCGGCACTCAGCCCGCAAGAAGGAATGGAGCAAGAAGGAGCCTATGGTTGGGTCCCCCTTTGAGCGGAGGGAAGCAGGGCCCAAGGGCCCTTGCCCGGGGGAAGAGGGCGAGGGGCTAGGGGACAGGGTTCCCAATGGCATCCTGGCCAGCACCGTTGCGGGGGGTGGCCCCAGTGGGCCTTACACGGAGCCCCCGTACTCCTGCAAGGAGGAGGAGGAGAATGGCAAGGATGGAAGTGAGGACAGCGGGCAGAGTGGGAGCGAGGGGGGCAGCGGCCACGCCGGTACCCACTACATGTACCGGCAGGAGGGCTATGAGACGGTGTCCTATGGGGACAACCTGTATGTGTGCATCCCCTGCGCCAAAGGCTTCCCCAGCTCTGAGCAGCTCAATGCCCACGTGGAGACACACACAGAGGAGGAGCTGTTCATCAAGGAGGAGGGTGCTTACGAGACAGGCAGCGGGGGCGCCGAGGAGGAGGCTGAGGACCTGTCGGCACCCAGCGCGGCCTATGCTGCTGAGCCCCGGCCCTTCAAGTGCTCCGTCTGCGAGAAGACCTACAAGGACCCTGCCACGTTGCGGCAGCACGAGAAGACACACTGGCTGACTCGGCCCTTCCCCTGCAACATCTGCGGCAAAATGTTCACCCAGCGCGGCACCATGACACGTCACATGCGGAGCCACCTGGGCCTGAAGCCCTTTGCCTGCGATGAGTGTGGCATGCGCTTCACCCGCCAGTACCGCCTCACTGAGCACATGCGCGTGCACTCGGGCGAGAAGCCCTATGAGTGCCAGCTCTGCGGAGGCAAGTTCACCCAGCAGCGCAACCTCATCAGCCACTTGCGCATGCATACTTCCCCCTCCTAGCTCCTAGAAGCCAAAGACCCTTCTCCCCGGCCCAAGGGTGCCCTCTGCAGACTCGCCCTCGGGAGCCAACGGAAGGAAGAAAGAAGCACGGAGGCCAGGCGGGAGGGGCCAGGACCCCCAGGTCCCACAGGGGTAGCTCCTGGTGGCACCTCCAGCCAGCCCCCCCACACCCAGAGCTTTAATGGACAGTCTGTACCAAGGGAAGAGAGAGGAGAGAAGCCGATGGGCCCAAGCTCCGCATGTGCATTGCTGGTGTGCAGTCTACCTCCCGATTCCGCCCAGGCCTCTGGCTCCCCGAGACGGCCACTGCGGGGCCCATGGGAGTGGGTCATGGGGGTCTTGCTGGCATCTGGCCCCTTTCCCGCAGGCTGGGTCAGAGCAGGGGGCAGTGGGGGCCTCCCTCTGCTGGGGAGGAGCAGGGCTGCCCCGTGGCCAGGGGCGGTGTCTGTGTGCATGCACGAGTGCTTGTCTGTGTGCGGGCCACCCTGGCTCTTCGGGGAATGGTGCTGGAGGGGAGGGGACAGAGCCCTCCTTCCTGGAGCCAGGGGTCACTGCTCACTGGCGCTGGGACAGTCAGGGGGCCCCCCACCGCCTACCTCTCCACAGCTAAAGAGCCCTCTGGGCCTAGGTTGCTGTTATTCCTACTGATCTGTTCCTTTTTTCTTTTTGAATTTTGTTTTTTAAACCAAAACTAACAAGAGTTTATTTTCCTCCCGGCCCCTCGGGGCTGAGCCTGGGTCTGCAGACTGAATGTACAGGGGCAGCTGTCCTCCTGCCCCCGCCCCAGCTGAGGGGCGCCCACCCCTCCAGGCCCCAGAAGCCCTTCTAGGCCAAAGGCTTCCCTGGGCCCCGAGCCCCGCCTCGGCTGCCTCAGGAGAGAGAGTGATTTACCTATAGTTTCCGAGGAATATTCTTTGTTTAGAGGTACTTCTTTTTTATTAAGAGAAAAACCAGTGTAATGTTTATGTGAATGTTTGAACTGGAAGGTCTGGGACTTGTGGGGGGAGGGGGGAGGCTGGACTCAATGCCAGAGCCGTCGGTACTCTTCTTTTTCATTTTCTGTGTGTGTGTGTGTGTGTGTGTGTGTGTGTGTGTGTGTGTGTGTGTGTGTGTGTGTGTGTGTGTGTGTGTGTGTGTGTGTGTGTGTGTGTGTGTGTGTGTGTGTGTGTGTGTGTGTGTGTGTGTGTGTGTGTGTGTGTGTGTATGTAGTGTGCTCGGTGCGTGTGGACAGATAATTGCGCTTTCCTTCCTTCCTTCCCAATCAAGGTGGAGAGACTTCTGACCTTTTGCTACCTCTTGAATTCATGAGAACAGTACGTTGGTGACTGGCAGTTGAGGCCGTGACACTTGTTTTCCTCCTGTTAGTGTGCATAGGAAGACGCGCGTTTGAGTGAGCCAGGCTCTGCCTGGCCCAGGTGGCCCTACTGGGCCCTCCACCCCCAGTGCTCTTAGAGGGGAGCTCCTGCAGCAGCTGAGTCAGCTCGCATGTGTCTTTACCCCCAGAGCATGCGGCTAGCTGTGTCCACCCTGTGGGTGTTCTGAGTCCGTTGTGAAGCGTCAGGGAGCCTGCGTGTGTGCCTCTGATCTGGGGCTGGGTGAGGCAGGTGAGTGCTCCAGCCCCATGGGAGATCGGGGCCTGGAGCCAGCTCCCTGCAGTTCCCTGCCAGGGCCAGGATGAGGTGGAAGTGAGCCCCCCCCTCCATCCTGTCTCCTGGGCCTGCAAGAGCTGGGACTTGGGAGAGCAGCAACCCCTCCCAGCCAGTGCAGAGGCTTAGGGAGGCACTGGCCAAAGTGATGTATATACCCTCCTGGGGGACAGGGAGAGGGGACCTACCCTGCTTTGGCACCTTCTCTGAGCAGTCCTGGCTGCTCTGGCAAGAGGCTGGCTGCCACCCATTGGCTCAGCTCTGTCTGGAGTCCCACCCTTTACCCCTCAACCCTCACCTTGGGGTTTCTCTACCAGCCACAGGACCCCTCCATGGGCTGGGAGTCGGGCTCACAAGGCCAGACCAAGGTCGCCGTGGTTGGTCCCACTGTCCTCAGCTGACTGGAGCCACAGGATTAGGCCAGCAGCTTTATCTTCATTTTGCTTCATGCTTTTCTTTTTTTTTCCTTTCTACTTTACGTTCAGACCAAAAAATTCCAGAGTCATCCTCCACCCTCACCCCTCCAGAGACCCTCCAGCTGAAAACAGCCTGAGTTCAGGGACCCGAATGGTGAAGGGTGTGTTTTGCAAGTGAGGGCTTCTGGCTGAGCCCATCTCAAGGCACCCCCAGCCCCAAGCTGGATCTTCTTCCCTATGGGTGGGAAACAGAGCACTAGACCTAGGGTCTTGTGATCCCACAAGTCAGGTGAGGAGGCACGGTGCTTTCCAGGCCCCTCTGCCCTCCCGACCCCACCCCACTCCGTCAGCACTTAAGCCACACGACACAAAGTCTGTACCACACGGGAATTTTATGTGCGCCTGGCCTGTGTGTGGCCTCTCGGGCCGTGGGCAGCCGCATCCATGAGGTGACCCGTGAGAGTAGGTAATTCATTTGCAGAGCTTCAGGGACTGGGCGCAAAGGCCCCTCACTCAACGACGTTCGTGCGACATAGTATTGTACCCACCTGAGTATTGTATCGAGCCTTTTCTGTATTTTAACAAGAAAGCAAAACACTAGTTTCCTATTTAAGATTTTAAGGGTTTGTGGGGTGGGGTGGGACTAACACAACACTTGGTTTTGTTTTCTTTTTCCTTTGATTTCATGTGGAGTGTGTGCTTGCGAATGTGTGCGTGGAAATGTGTTAAGAGCCTCACAAGGAAATTAGGCCGTTGGAGGCCAAGGGCGGCTTACAGTTCTCTGCTTTAGTCACTTAATTCCTGAATGTTTCGGAGAAACAGGAAACAGAAAATAGCAGATGTCATGTAGGAAAGAGAGGATAAACAAACAAACAAACAAAAAAAAAAAAAAAAAGCTCATACCCAAATTCACAAAACCTATTTTTTAAACCAAAGCACATTTTGAATGAGTATGGAACCTCAATGGGCTCAGAAAAAAAAAAAAGATACTAATATATTTATCTCATTGTTTACATAAACTTTTACAGTTTCAGACCTCAGCAGCTGTAAGGCCAGTCCCAGTGAATCCCCACCTTCTGCTGGAGGCCCTTCTGAGTTGGCTCACGGGCAGAGGGGCAGGCCTGGAGGCCCCCCAGATTCACCTGAGCCCTCCTTCCCAGCCTGAGGCCTCTCAAAGCCCAGCTGGCACCAAAGAGCTTGGGCCGATGCTGACTGCCCCCCAGGCCTCCTGGCCAGACCTCAGAGGTCCTGGCTAGCTGGCACAGCAGGGGGTGGCCGTCAACTCTGGCCACAGGACCCGAGTCTGGGCTTGGGCCCCAGGATGGAGGGTCCCCCACTCTGCCCGTGACCCTCGTGGTGGGTTGATGTGAGGGTCCCTCTCAAGCCAAAAAGCCGGGATCTTTGCACAGCTCCGTTAACTCCAGTGGGTCCCCACCCCCAGGGGACACTCCCACCCCCGGCAGTTGGGGGGGTGCTTCCTGGGCTGGTCCTTACCAACACAGACGGTGCAAACACTCTGAACAGTGTTGTTTTTGTATCAATATGTTTGTGCAGTGATGAATGTATTTATTTCTCAGACTTGGGGCGAGTGAGCGGCCGGCTCCGCCACCGCTCGCTCCCACCAGACCGAGCCATCGCAAGGGCTCCTCCAGGATTGCAAAAAAGGTAAAAAAGAGAAGATGAACCTTTAAGCAAAGAAGAATCTCAGAGACTCGCAGCATAGCCATACACCTCAGCCTGTGAAATGAACAATTCGGACCCAGACTGACTTGGAACCTCACGCAGCCTTGTGTGTGTATTTCCCGTTCGTCACCACTCGGGGGCGCTGGGCTGCCCCGCTATGCTCCCACCCCCACCCCGTCAGTATTCACTGGACTGGACCGCGTGCAGGAGTGCGATCTGGGCCGGGCTGGCTGGGCAGGCAGACCCTACCGCCCTCCCCACAGCCGTCCTGAGTGGGGGAGGCCTGGGCAGCCAGGAGGGCAGGGCTCAGGGAAGAGGGGGGGGGGGCTGCATCCGTCCACCCCCTTGGCTTGGGGAGGAAAGCAGAGGCACCGGGCCTCCAGAGAACAGACCAGGGATCTCAGCCCTGTTGTACCCCTAGAAGGGACCAAGGCCCTTGCTCTTCGCCAGAGTCACGTTGGGGCAGACATTACTGAACCTGTGAACTGATGCCAGGAGTGCTAGGATGGAGAGAGGGACCTACTCAGCCTCAGTGTGACATTCCAGATCAGGGGGTGGAGGTTCGCTGTGGGAATGGAGGCTGCCCAGGCCCCCCTTCCTAGGACCCCTCTCCCCCGCCAGCTTCAGTCACCCACTTTAATTTTTCTACCGGGAACCCCTCCCCCTACCTCACCTTGCTATTTATTGCTGTAATTTATTGACCTCAAAAATGCTGCATAACAGACCTCACTTGGGGCAGGGAGGTTCCCCAGGGCTCCCCCCCTCCACTTGGTGGGGCCCCGTGGGGCCAGGTGCTGAGGGGAGCCTCTCTGTATCCCACCCATCACTTGTTTTCCCCCTCCCCCCTTGGGGGACCCCAGGTTGGGCACCCGCCCATTCGCAAATACCTCGAGGGGGAGGGGGAGGGATGGGGTTATAGCCGTTTTGTTTAATCGGAGAAGCGGGATCACGTCCTACTCTTATTTCCTTCCCGGAAGGGGGAGGGGCACCGTGATCGCACTCCTGTACTGGCCACCGCCGCTATCCGTCTTCGCATCGAGTTCACTTCCTTTGAGAGTATGGATAAATTCAGGTCAGAGCTGCAGGTACGCAGCCCACAAGTGTCATAGAAAAAGCAATTCACCGACGACTGATCTCTCCATTCAGAAGCGTGCAGTCTTAATGTACAGTGATGAGAAACTGTTATTTTATGATCTTTTCATTAAAAGCTTGATTGAAAACTATCTTGTATGGGGCCTCTGTGTTCTGTGCCTGTTCTCTTCTGCTAAATGACACACTGCTTTCCTGTGTCCAGCACTTGCAAGACGTAGGAGGGTGGGAGCTGGGATGAGCCATCTGCACACTATTGTCCTAAGGGCGGGTTTCAGGTGAAATGGCCCCAGGGTCTGGAATCTCACTTGGCCATGTGTGTGCATCCTGGGGTTGGGCTGTGGACCAGGGAACCAGCACCCTAGGGTCAACATCCTTTTGGGCAGTGTTGGCCTGAGTTAGCCTGTTCAGGAAGCAGTGGATATGTAGATAGGGACAGGGACCTGGTGGCCTAGATGAAGGGAGGTCTGGCTTGGGCCCAGGACCACCTGTTGGAGCAGCAGAGTCATGCTAGGGCAAGACAAGGGCTCTCTACTGCACACTGCTCCTGATTCCTGCTTAGGGTAAAGGGGGGAGGAAGGAAAAGATAGTCTTAAGTTTCCAGGGGCAGAGACAGTGGTTCCAGTTCCCTGGTGGACTGTCCCAGCTACCAGAGGGGAATCCCAGAATGAGTGAAGATCCAGTAGAAGGGGCAGGGCTGGGGCCAGGAAGGTGGTCAGCCAGCTTAGACCCCTGATTGGACTTTAGATGTTCAAGTGGCTCTAGGTCAGCAGCGGATGACCTCAGACCCCAAAACTCCAGAAGAATATGGACATTGCTGCTCTAAACCATGGTAAGCTCCATTGAATTATTTTTATTTCTTCTTTCAAGTGTGTTTTTTTACATTTGTTTTTAAGTAATCTCTACACCCAACATAGGGCTCGAACTTAACCCTGAGATCAAGAGATGAATGTTCTACCGACTGAGCCAGGCGGTGCCAACTGTTCAATTCTTTTAAAATTCATGGGGCACCTGGGTGGCTCAGTTGGTTAAGTGCCAACTCTTGATCTTGGCTCAGGTCATGGTCTCACAGTTCGTGGGTTCAAGCCCCAGAATGGGCTCTGTGCTGATGGTATGGAGCCTGCTTGGGATTCTGTGTCTTCTCTTGCCCCTCCCCTGCTTGTGCACGTGTACACTCTCTAAATAAACTTTATTATTTTATTTATTTTTAATTGTTTAAAATCTTTATTTATTTTTGAGAGAGAGAGAGGGAGACACAGAATCTGAAGCAGACTCCAGGCTCTGAGCTGTCAGCACAGAGCCGGACGTGGGGCTTGAACTCACGAACTGTGAGATCATGACCTGAGCTGAAGTTGGATGCTTAACCAACTGAGCCACCCAGGAACCCCAAATTTTGTTATTTTCTTTAATGTTTGTTTATTTTTGAGAAAGAGCATGAGCAGGGGAGGGGCAGAGAGAGATGGAAACATAGAATCCTAAGTAGGCTCCAGGCTCTGAGCTGTCATCACAGAGCCCCACTTGGGACTTGAACTCAGGAGCGGTGAGATCATGACCTGAGCCGAAGTCAGATGCTTAACCGACTGAGTTACCCAGGTGCCCCATAAACAAAATAAAATAAATAAAATAAAACAAAATAAAATAAAATAAATAAAAATAAATAAAATAAAATTTGTTTTTGTTTTTTTCCGAGTACTAACTGAACATAGTTTAAATAATCAAAAGCTTCTTTAAAAGGCTTAACACGGGTGCCTGGGCTGGCTCAGTTGGAAGAGCATGTGACTCATGATCTCGGGATTGTGAGTTTGAGCCCCATGTTGGGTGTAGAGATTACTAAAAAAAAAAGAAAAAGGCTTAAAACAAAAAATAGTCTTTTGTTCCCTTAACCCCATCACAATGTATGCAGACCCCCACTTTTAATTTGTAGCATTGTTTATGCATTTATCTCCACATTTCTAAATAGTAGGCTTACACTGCTGTCTTAACTCATCCTTTTCAGAGTTGGGACCTATAGATGGGGATTTTAGTTCAGCTTAGTGCATTTATACCCTCTTCCTCTTCCCTTAAATTCCCCCAGATAGTTTAGTTTAATCTAGGGGTTGGCAAACTTCTGTAAAGCAGCCAGATAGTAACTATTTTAGCCTTTGTGGGCCATACAGTCTCTACAATGACTTCTCAACCCTGCTGTCACTGCAAAAGCTCCCACTAACAACATAAGGAGGTGGGCATGGCTAAGTTTCATTTAACTTCATTTATAAGAACTGGTGCAGGGGCGCCTGGGTGGCTCAGTCAGTTAAGCATCTGACTTCAGCTCAGGTCATGATCTCATGGTTCATGAGCTTGAGCCCCACGTTGGGCTCTGTGCTGAAAGCTCAGAGCTTGGAGCCCACTTCAAGTTCTGTGTCTCCCCCTCTCTCTGCCCCTCCCCCATTCTCTCTCTCTCTCTTTCTTATAAATAAATAAATAAATAAATAAATAAATAAATAATAAAACTGGTTCAGTGTGCAATTTCTGAATCCATACTTGTCATTATCACTATGTATTTGTTTATTGCTGAACCAAGTGGTGTAGTGCATCTTTTTGTACAATATTTTGTTCTTCTTGAGGTTAATTATGTTTTCAGTTACTTAGATTGATTTGTGTCTCTATCTTCCTCCACCCTTTAACTCTGAAATGCTTCCCAGTACAGCTTTCCACAGAATCAGATGCTGTCTATTCTTTTTCCCTCAAGGGACATCCTTCTGGAACCTGATGTTTTCCTGCACCAATTTGGCAGGAGTTCTCTTGCTTTTTTTCCTGCACTGGAAGCCCACTTTTCTGGATCCCATGTGTTGTTTTCTCAGGTTACCTCCTTGTGTAGATAGGATGTTTTATCTGGTACATCCTGAGAAGGAACACATGGGAGGTAGGTTTTTGAAGCTGAATGTTGAAAATGCTTTTAAACGACTCAGAATTGATAGTTTGGCTGGGAATAGAATTGTAGGTTGGATTTCATTTTCCTGTTGAATTTGCAAGTGTTGCTTCATTGGCTTCTACCTTCCAGTGTGATGAGAAGTCCAGTTCCCTTTGTATGTAACCTTCTCTGGAAACTTCTAGTATTGTCTCTTTATTCTAGGTGGTTTGTTCATTCATTGGGTTGGGCACTTGGTGGATTGGTTTCATTCTGGAGACCCATTCCCTTCAGTAAACTTACTCATTTTTAAAACGTGTCAGCAATTATTTTGAATTTCCTTTCTTGTGTTTGTGCTTTGCTTATTGCATTTTGTTCTCTTTTCATAGATGTAATCTCTAAGGAAAATTTAATTTTTTTGACATTTTCTTCTGTTCCTTGCATAGTGTCTAGTTCCTTTTTAGATCACCACTTTAGGTTAGTTTTTATACTTAAAAAATGTAATTTTAAAGGCTTTCTTCAAATGTTGGGTGACCTTAGCAGGCTCTGATATTCAAGAATGAGACCCTAGGGGTGCCTGGGTGGCTCAGTCATTTGAGCATCCGACTTCAGCTGAGGTCATGATCTCATGGTCCATGAGTTCAAGCCCCTTATCGGACTCTGTGCTGACAGCTAAGAGCCTGGAGCCTGCCTCAGATTCTGTCTCTCTCTCAAAAATAAATAAACATTTAAAAAAATGAAACCCTAAAAAGCATCTTGGAATCAATCCAATAGTTACCTAAGATGTGTGGAATGGAGGGAGATGAGACACTGTTTTTGCCTGTACTGAGCTGGCAGTGGCACTTCTGACAGAGCCTTCTGCCAAACTGGAGATTCTTAGCGCTAGGGGCTTGAAGAACATTCTAGAGAATGGTGAAAGGTGAGACGAAATACTCTATTGCAGGCAGACTCTAAATCAGGGCCAGGCTGGGGAGTCATTCCATGGTTAGAGATCAAAGACAGGTTCTGAGCTGTAGGTACCACTGTTCCCTTCCATGAAGTGTTTGGTTTATTATTTTTTTAAAACATGTTTTTAAACTTTTTTATTTTTTACTTTTATTTATTATTGAGAGACAGAGACAGAGTATGAGCATGGGAGGGGCAGAGAAAGAGGGAGACACAGAATCCGAAGCAGGCTCCAGGCTCTGAGCTATCAGCACAGAGCCTGACACAGGGCTCGAACCCACAGACTGTGAGATCATGACCTGAGCTGAATCGGACGCTTAACTGACTGAGCCACCCAGGAGCCCCTGGAGTGTTTGCTTTAAAACATGCCTCTTTTCAAAAGCCATTTGAGGTAGATGGCAGTGAAGGAATTCTATGTAGTTGAGAATGAGCCGAAAAAAGGAACAAAGAGGGAGGAAAAACTACTCTGTTGCCATTAGGCCAGAAGATGTGACTGAGCGTGCTAGTTGGCTCTGTGTGCCAAGAGGGAGGGGAAAAGGTCAGGAAGAGTGAACTAGAGGCTGTTTCCACTTTCGTGCATGAGGAAGTATCCTGGATGCTAAATATTTCAAGAAATGTTTCCCACAAGACCTTCTACGAGAGCATTTGCTAAGTTGTACACCAAATGTACAGGAAACTTTTGAATGGTTCATTCTTCAAACCTGGTAAAAGCCAGGGTGTGTCATTAGTCTCAGGTGTGCTGTGAAATGTTACTGTTGGTGATTCCAAAGTGCCACCTGTGCTTCTGCATGTCCTCTGCAGGTAATATGCACATCCACTCTGAACGAGAACGTGTGAGACCTACACTAAAGTGGCCTGGCACCCAATCTGCTCTGACCACCCCCTTGGCACAGGCTGGCCTCTGCCCTCCTACAGTCCTGGGCCTTGAAGAGGAAGGAGCCTGCTGGGAGGCAATGGGGGACCCTTCCTAAACCTGGAACCTGTACAAACCTCACGCTAAGGAGGGCAGTCACCTAGCAGCTGGCTGGAGGAGTGTGGTCAGCACAGTCTCCCTGGGAGAACAGGTAGCCACGTGCCCCAGATTGTCCTCTGCCCACAACAAGCTGAAAGATGGCCTCTATGCTGTAGAAACCAGATAGGCAGAGAGAAAAGGTCTGATTCTTGGGAAAGGCAAGCTGGGCAGGCCTTGGCATCAGCATAGGAGGCTGGCCCACCCTCGGGGCCCAGGCTGTCTTCCTCAGCATCAGGCAGTGTAGGAGGCAGGGTTGCTGGAAGTCTTACCAGTTACTGCCCAGCCATAAAGAACCCCCTGTCCTGGGCACTTGGCCTTCTGGGAGGAGAGCAAGCAGCTCCCCTCCCCACTGCACTGGTCTCTGCTAATGCCACTGACCAGTGAGTTTAGGAAATGTCAACAAACAGTCTTGGTGTTAACCTATTTCATGTTCAGCCCTTCTTTCTGGCCACAGGCGACAAAGCTGGTTGCCACCTGCAGGCATCCCTGGTGTGAGATCAGGGCCAGCACCAACGGAATGTCACCATTGGCTTCTCTCTGTCAGGTGGGTGTGCATCCATGTGACATCTGAGGAGCCCAGGACAGTAGACTGTGTGTTGGGCCCAGAGTGCTGGGTTCATTGACGGTGCATGGACGTGGCCCCTGACCTCTTGGATCCTTGAGTCATGTGAAGGCAACAGGCAGATAAAAACTAATGCTAACCCAAGTCCTCCATAGCCAGCACTGTACCAAGTGCTCAGCAGCACTAGCTCTTGCGTTAACTCAACCCTGGGGGTAAATGGTAGTACTGCCCCTGGATCACCTGAGATGAAACACGTCCCAGAACTCACAAGGGAGGGGGACGGTGTCCACAGGAGGCTTCTGTAGCTCTCGAGAGGGTCAGGCCACCTGGAAGGGGACTGCAACCAGAAGCAATGGCAGTGGGGGGCTAGGGGGAGTGTCCCAGGCAGACACAACAGTATATACGAAGGCCAGGAGGAGGAGTCGGTGTATTTTTGGAACTGAAGCAATTTCCTTGTGGCCAGAGAGATGTGTGTGGTGGGGGAGGGTGGCACCCAGACTCTAGCCAGGCGGGGAAGGACCTCCAAAGCCAAATCAAACAGTTGGGCTGATCCTAGGGTGTTGCGGCAATGTGTACCTTCCCACCATTGCCATTGCCTCCCCAAGTGGGCCCTGCACTTGGGGGGCCACCCCCAGCATTCTGTCCACTGGTGGGCCTGGCCCATCCTCAGGAGAGGGAAAGGGGTGTATGCGCATGCTCAGGTTGTCATAATAGAGCACCGCAGAAACCAGAGCTGAACAGTAATTTCTCACGGTCCTGGAGGCTGGAGGCCTGAATCCATGTCTCAACGGAGTTGGTTTCTCCTGAGGCCTCTCTCCTTGGCTTGTAGATGGCTGTCCTCCCTCTGTGAGTGTCTGTGTCCACGTTTCCTCTTATAAGGATCCCAGTCAGATTGGCTTAGGGGACACCCTAACAGCCTCATGTTAACCTAATTACCCCTCTAAAGACCTCCATCTCCAAATACAGTCACATTCTGAGGTGCTGGGTCTTCCAAGCTTAGGGATTCTGGGGGACATAACTCAACCCATAACAGAGGTGTGCCATGTGCAGCTTTAGGTGGCCGCAAAGGTGCCAGGCAGCCCTCTGTCCACACCACAGGCTCTGCAAGCTTGGCCTCCTGGCCTCAGTGTCTGCCTTTCCTTCTGCGGGCAGTAAGCCCAGTGCCCTTGCTCACTCAGATCCTCTCTGCCCTCAGCAGGCACCTGCTGGGCCCCTGTGTCCTGCAGTGAAGGCGTCTCATCCACAGCAGGCCACTTGGGGAGCTGGTGAGGCTCCGTCCTGGGGCCCTTTGGTGGCTGCCTTCCCTGCCCTCACCCCGCCTTCCTCATCAAGCTTTCTTGTCGCATGTCCATATTGCACTGTCGCCTTGGCCACAGGCTACTGCAGAGGTGTGTGGAACAGTTGGTTGTGGCCACCAGGGGCCTGCGGTAGCCATGGAGGGGGTGAGGGAGAAGTGGTGGCTTCCATCTTGGGGTGACAGGAGGCACCAGGAGCCCAGTTGGTGAGTTCCCAGAAACCCAGGCAGGCCCGCAGTGGAAGTCTCCAGGCTGCGTGCCTCTGGAGGTGAACGTCGCTGTCTTCAGTCCCCTTTCTTGGCTCATGCCAGTGGACTGTCAGCAAAACCCCTGGGATCTCACCTTCCCATGTCCCTACATAGCCTGTCCACTTAGGGGAACACAGACGGCAGCATTCAAGAGCAGCTCAAGGGAGGCAGCTGCTCACTAGCCTCTGTCCTTTGGTAGGAGACACAAGGTACTGCTGGGGCTATTGCTCTGCTGCAGTGCCAGGCAGCTGACCTAGCCAGGTCGGGAAAATGGCAGGGGCACCAGGGTCCAGGGGTGTCCTTTCAAGGAGGCAGAGGCAGGCCTATGGGTGTGGCAGGTTTTGGCAAATGAGCAAGGGGCAGGCTGTGGGGTCAGAGGAAGGACGTGGTTTGGTGCCACAGCTCTTCTGGGTCATGGCTGGTTTGTGGCCTACGCTCTTGGACAAGATGCCACATCTCTGCAGTGGAGACGGCCTGTCCACATGCCCATTCAACAACTCTGTGTGCCAGGCCCTGTCCTAGCTGTGCTCCTATTCCAGTGCAGGACACAGTACAGATTGTAGGTGGGTACCCATGCTGGGTAGATACAGGAAAAGTGCCATAGGAGGTTGTGATTTGGGGTGGGGTCTCCAAGAAAGGCTTTCTTAAGAAGCTGGAATTGCGGGGAGGGTTGAAGGACATGAGGAAAGGGCTGGGCAGGGGGAAGAGCAGGTGCAAAGGCCCTGTGGCAGGTAGGTGAGTCTAAGGAGCAGTAGGGGACAGATTCCTGGGCTCTGAGGCCGGTTGCCTGGAAGAACAGGCTGGGCTGAGCAGCGTGAGGGCATGGACTTGTGGGAAGCTGCCAGAAAGCTGAGAGTGTGTGTGTATGTGTGTGTTGGAGGCAGTGGGGGAGCAGTTGACCCCTGGTTGCTGTGGGTAGATGAGGTGGGAGCAGGCTGACTACTTAGGAAGTTTTGGAATGATCTGGTCTGGAGGAATAGCATTGAACATGTTTAAAAGAGGTCAGAAATTGGAAACTTGTTTTTTATTTAAACTTATTTAACAAGGGTTTCTGTGTCACTTACTAGTGCCAGATGTGTTCTAAGGGCTTTGCAAACATCAGCTTCTTTATTCTTCATAACAGCACTGATGAGGTAGGTGGCTTCTCCCCTCACAGTGGAAGTGGAGGGACAGGGCAGTAATTTGCCATGCAGCAGGCCCCAGGATTTGGGGACAGGCTGGAGGGAGGGTGAGAGAGGTCAACGAATCAGGTTTCTAGGACATCAAGAACTTCAAGGTTTCTAGGACAACAGCTGGAGGAGAGGGGGAAGGACTACCTGGGGGGGCCATGGGAGCAGTGTTGGGGGTGAACCTCCCGGTGAGGGTGCATGGGGACGGGGTCACCCCTCAGGGTGGCAAATGGGCATCACCACATGGGGAGGGCTCAACTGCAGGACACTGTGTGACATCTCCGAGGGAGAGAGGGGATGGAAGAGGAACAGCTGTAGTGAGAGGGGCCGGAGATGAGGGAACCCGGTGCAGGGAAGGGGCTTTAACCAGGAAGCCAAGACCTGCTTCCCTTGGGTGAGTCCTTGGGATCATGGGCCATTCCCCTCCCCTTGAATGAGCCTGGCTTCAGGAGAGTCTTGGAGGCCTTTCCTGGCAAGCGAGTTATAGGGCAGGTTGGCACTGGTCAGAACTGGTGGCCAGGTGCCTTCGAACAGCACCTGAGACTCGGCTCTCTTCTCCAGCACCTGTCCTGAGACTTTGTACGCCATGCAAAAGAACTTTTGATTTTGTATTCTTTTACATTTTTAAAAGTTAAAAAAAATTATTATTTTTTTAATGTTTGTTTACTTTTGAGAGGGACAGAGACAGGATGCGAGTGAGTTAGGGGCAGAGAGAGAGGGAGACACAGAATTGAATCAGGCTCCAAGCTGTCAGCACAGAGCCCTACACGGGGCTCGAACTCACAAGCTGTGAGATCATGACCTGAGCTGAAGTCAGATGCTCAACCGACTGAGCCACCCAGGCGCCCCTAAAAAAATTTGTTTTAATTTTATGTTAGAGCACAAACGAGCAGGGGAGAGGGGCAAAAGGAGAGAGAGAGAATCCCAAGTAGGCTCCACACTCGGCGTGGAGCCCAACACAGGCCTCTACCCCATGACCCTGGGATCACGACCTGAACCCAAAATCAAGAGTTGGAACTTCAACCTTCTTCCTTTAAAGAACATCTTCTCCTTCTTCCTTTAAAGATCTTGCCCATTTACCTGGTAATCATAGTTATTTTAGCATAAGTCCTAAATCATATTTTTTCACTAGATGAGATATCTCCAGACATGACACTTAATTTTTAAACAGAACACTAATGATTACAAGTTTCCTTTTTGTGATTACTGTAAAGCCTTTAACGAACCATTTAATGCCTAGTGTTTTGTTTTTCTTTTTTAATTATTCCCCAAATTTTCAGGAGTGGAATAATTGGGTCAAAAGATCTGAACATATGTATGGATCCTGATATATATTTCGAAGTCTTTTCCACAGGAAAAACTGACCAGTTTGCAAGTTCCATCTTCAATTGGGGAACCAATCTGCATTAGGTATTAGTATTTTATTAACCTTACTGATCCGATCTTGGCTCTTGCATAACATTTTTTGCGTGAGGGACGAAGCGCGATCCTGCCTGACCCTAGTCTACCGCGGCTCTGGGCGGGGCGGGGGTGGGGGGTGGGGTGGGGGGCGTTGGAGGGTGCGCTGTGCTCGGGCGCCCCCTGTCGCCCATTGTGACGCCAGCCGCGTGCCGGATTCCCTAGGCGAGCGGCGGAGGCGGCGGCGGGGCAGAGCCCCTAAACCACCATGGCCGAGTCACAAGAGCTGCTGCTGCAGCTGCAGAAGGACAACCGCGACGGGCGACTACGGAAGCAGGAGCTGGAGGAGCTAGTGCGGGGGCTTGAGGCCGAGAGCGAGAGCCTCACCGGGCGCCTGCAGGACCTGCGGGAGCGTGAGCGCAGGTGCGCGGGAAGCGGGGCTCGATGGGGACGAGGCGGGCGCGCGAGGGTCAGTACTACGGGTGGTGGCACCTAGGCCTGGGCAGAGCGGCTGGCCGGCCCGTCGGTTACGCCTCCCCGCAGGGCCCGAACCTCCGCTCTAAGCCGGCGGGACCTGGAAGATCTACTCAGGGGACCCACGAAGGGGAGGGTGCGGCGAGCCGGCGCGGGCTTCCTCGGCCTCACTAGTAACTGGCCTTTCCCGGCGGTTGCGGGAGTCTGAACACCCGCCGCCTCCCTCGGTGGCACCGCCTCAGTTTCCCCTCTGCAGCCTACAGCGGAAGCGAAGCCAGGCGGCGCGGGCCCAGAGAGGGGAGGCGCGCGAGGCAGCGCGGGGGCGCGCGGAGCGCGCGCGCGCGCTGCTGGAAGCGGCGGAGCAGCACAAGCAAGACTTGGTGGGGCCTGGGCCTCGACTGGGGCTATGCCTGCGGAGAGGGCGGGGCCCTAAATAGGACCCGGGCAGGGTCGGGACCCAGTGTGGGGCCGTTCCGTTGCTGGGGACCCCGCCCCGCCTGGGGTAGGGCCAGCAGCTGAGCCTGGGGTCTCTGAGAGGCCCAGACTGCCCCCCTCAACCCTATCCACAGGAGCAACACAACCGGCAGCTGCAGGAGCAGTGGGAGGAGCTGTCAAGTCAGGTACAGTCAGGAGGCGGCCTTAGTCTCTAGCTTCCCCTAGGAAGTCCCGTTGTAGTCCTCGCCCCGGTTTTTACCCTGTCCCGGCCATTAAGGACATCCCCTGCCCCTTGAAGCCCCGCAAACCCCGTCCTCACAAGACCCATCCCTAGCTCTTCTACTACGGAGGGGAACAACTGAGTCAACAGCGCGCAGAACAGCAACTCGGGACCCAACTGATGGCGTTGCAGGTGTTTGGGTGGGGCCCCCAATGCCGGAGCGGCGGTGCGAGCAGCTCCCTGAGGGGCGGGGGTGGGCCGAGCGGATGCGTGGGTGGGGTTCCGGGAGTGCTGGTCTCCTGACATTCCTTGGATCCGTCGGAAGAAACAACTGGAGATGGTGGAGGCCAAGCACGCCAAGCAGGCCGAGGGCCTGCGGCAGGTGCGAGTGGAGCTGGGGTTTGAGGGAGAGTGTCGGTTTCGAGTGTGGGTGGAGCCTGGGCAGGTGCAGGATGGAGAGGGGTTATTATCCCAAGTCTCATCAGGGCCCCCCACATCCCAGGGCGTGCAGCGGACGGAGGAGGCTTGGGCCAGCTTTCAGGAGCAGAGCGGAGTCCTGCAGGTACGACCCTCAGTCCCAAGAGCAGCTCACCTCCGACTCCACTGTGGCTTCCACTCCTCCACCCCCAGAGCTGCTCCTCTCCCTCCCCGCCCCACCCCACCCCCGAGATCTCCTCTGCGAGTCCTGGCGCCTTACTCCCTCCCCCTCCAGGAGCTGCAGGGAAAGGTGATGGAGGCGGCGGCTGCGCTGGACGCCTCGAGGGGCGGCCCGGAACTGTAAGGGGTTCAGGACTGTGGGGGTAAGGTGGGGTGGCTGTGGAACCGAGGCAGATCGTCCACCTCGATGCGCTTCCTGGCAGGTGCGACTCCCAGCTTCGACGGATGCAGGACTGCGCGGGCTCGCTCATGGAAGAGGTGGCTAAGGCCGACTGTGTGAGCGCGGGCCCTGGGCGGGGCGCGCTGGAGTCGGGACCCAACACATGGGAGATACCCACACCCACGGGGTCCCACCTCCCCTCGAGGGCCCGCCCCCCGACGGAATCGCAACCCCCGTACCCGCCCTGCGGGAGACTGGTCCCCTACGATTCCCTCCTGCTCCTTGAGAGACTCGGACCTCGCGGCGCCCTCCGCTCCGGCGCTGAGCTAGACGCTGCTCCGTCTTTCCGTAGGAGAGGCGGCTTTTCGGCGGCACCGGCGGGGCGGGCCTCAGGTGAGCCAGTGGCAGGCGGCGGGCGCGCTGGGCGTCTTGCCCGCCACTGCCCGTCTGTCCGTCCGTCCGTCCTTGGGTCCGCAGGCTGTGGGCTCTGGGCGCGCTGCAGACGCTGCTGTTGCTCCCGCTCGGTTTCCTGGCGCTGCCTATGCTCTGCCTGATGCTGGTGAACCCCTCCGCCCTCCGCGGGGGGCTCCCGCGCTTCGACTCGGACGCAGCCTTCCGCGGTTTGCGCTACACTCTGTCCCCGCTGCTCCAACTGCGCGCGCGCGGCCTTCTGCCCGCCTAACGCGCATCATGCCGGCCGTGGCCACAAGCACTAAGCACTTCTGTCTTCCGTGTGGTTTCTGGGCGCCTGGGGGGAGGCCGAGGGGAGACTCCTGGGGTGGGGGGTGTAATGTGTCCCTCGGCCCAGCGGCCCTGGCACCTCCGGCGCAGAGGGTGTTGGGCCTTCCAGGCGGTGCTTAAGTTTGCAGAGGCTGTCCCGGGCGCTTCTCGGCGGCGGAGCCCGCGACTCGGGAGTGAGCAGGGTGCGTCCTCGTCTGACACCGGCGCCTTGGGCTGGCTCGCACCAAGGAGCTTCCGGGAGGGGTCCCCTTTCCTACAGCCCCTGCTGCCACGCCTGAGCCAACTCGGAAGTTGGCCAGTATCTTTTGCTAAACTTGCTTTTTCCCTGCTAGTGAGCCTGGGGGTTGGGGGAGCAGGCCGGTCAAGTCCTCTCCGTGGAGATCCGTGGTTCCTCTGGCCCGGCTGCGTGGGGGTGATTTAGTTCCCCACAGCACCTCTTGTATTTTTTCAGGGTCGGTTCTTCCCGGTGCCGGTCCAGGCATTCCTCTCCTGTGGTCCGCCCCGCTTTCGGGGAGTCCCAGCCCTGCTGGCAGTGCACACTCACCACTGCAGTCTTTGTGAGGACTCGTCTTTTTACTCATGTGAAATGCTGTGCTTAGTGGAAATGATGAACCTTGAGTTCCATTTTGCCTGTTACAAATACTGCCCTACTTTTACCCGTTACATTTTTTGGTAGTAAAATTGTTCCGTGTATCTCCTTGTTGCCGGCGCGGCACACAGGTTTTTGCTGTGGCCTCCAAATAATCGTTTTCTAATTGATTTGTTGGTGTTTTTTTTAGTCTTTTGGGAGTTAAATTTGTTTATGTAATCCTGTGTATAAAATTCTATCAAATTTAAGACTTAACGTGCTGTGTCCTAAATGGATTTCATTCTTGGGGTGCCTGGGTGGCTTGGTTGTGTTTGACCCTTGCCTAGGAGTTGTAAAGATATTCTCATACGATGGTTTATTTTTTTTAAATTTATTTTTAATTTTTAAATTTATTTATCTATTTTTAGAGAGAGAGAGAGAGAGAGAGAGAGAGAGAGAGAGAATTCCAAGCAGGCTCTGCACAGTCAACACACAGCCAGTCACAGGGCTCAAACTCACCAACTGTGAGACTACGGATGATGTTAGCTTAAATCAAGAGTCCTGTGCTTAACTCAGCCAACCAGGTGCCCCTCTCATACCTTACTTTTAAAAGAATTTTATTTTGGGGCGCCTGGGTGGCTCAGTCGGTTAAGCGGCCAGACTTCGGCTCAGGTCATGATCTCGCGGTCCGTGAGTTCGAGCCCCACGTCAGGCTCTGTGCTGACAGCTCAGAGCCTGAAGCCTGTTTCAGATTCTGTGTCTCCCTCTCTCTGACCCTCCCCCGTTCATGCTCTGTCTCTCTCTGTCTCAAAAATAAATAAACGTTAAAAAAAATAAAAGAATTTTATTTTGAGAGAGAGAGGGAGAGAGAGAAAGAGAGAGAGAGAGCGTGCGCGCGCGCGTGGGGGAGGGGCAGAGAGAGAGAATCCCAAGCAGGCTCCACACTGTCAGCACAGAGCCCAACGCATACTCAAACCCACTAACCTTGAGATCATGGCAAGAAATCGAGTCCAACGCTTAACGGACTGAGCCACCCAGGTGCCCCCCCCCCCCCCCCCCCCCCCCCCGCTTTAATACTTTTAATTGGTGTAAACATTTTGTTTAGCCATTCATTATAACATTTTGTTGCTAACCATTTTGTTTATTCATTCATGCATAGATGGCCATTTGGGTTGTTTCCACCCTGTGGTTGTGGTAAATAATGCTTCTGTGAACAAATATTTGAGTCTCTGCTTTCACTTCTTTTGGGTGTGTACACAGAAGTGGAATTGCTGGATTAGTGCTTCTGTGTTTGATTTTCTGAGGACCTGCTCTACTCTGTTCCACAGTGCTTGCTGCACTTTACATTTCCACCAGCAGATCACAAGGGTTCCGATTTCTCCACATCCTCACCAACATTGGTTGAAGTTTTAAAAATAAGGAAAAATGCGTGCCTTAGTTGGTTGAGGATCCAACTTCCATTCAGGTCATGATCTCGCGTGAGGTGGAGCCCCACATAGGGCTCTAGGCTGACAGTTCGGAGCCTGCTTGGGATTCTGTTTCTCTCCTTCTCCCGCACTCATGCTTTCTCTCTCTCTAAATAAATAAACTTTAAAAAATTAAAAATAGCCATCTTCATGAGTGTGATTTTCTTTTGCTTTCAGTTTTTAGGCATTGCGTTATTTTTTTTCTTCCAAGTTTTTTATTTATATTTGTCTTTATTTTTTATAGTTTATAATTACAGAATCAAATCCATGAAAGAAGATGTTTTGGGGAAGTCTAGCTTTTATCCCTGTGCCCTCTACCCTCTTGCCTGCATTCCCTTAGAGGAAACATTTGATTGTTTTAATGGACTTTTCTTTTTTCCCCTTAGCTAAGTGAAATATATCCAGTCACAACCTCTTCCCTCTTCCCAGTCACAACCTGTTCCCTTCTTAGGTGAACACATGGACTTCTCTGCTCCTCTTTTAGCACCTGGCTCTGAGCAGTGTCAGAGAAGTTGTGTCCTTTACTGAACTGCAATGACATGGGTGGATTCCCATGATTTGCTATATCACATCAATAACTCAATGAGGAGCCTTCTGCTAACACTTTTCTGTATTTTTCCAGATCGTCTTTGAGATAGATTCCTAAAAATGGGATTGTGGGTCAAGGCTGGCTCCATACAGGATAGTGCTGGAGACCTGCCCTTTCCATTCCCACAATCACTGGATATGTCCCCTGTTATCACAGTGGGGATTTTTGTCAGAGAGGTGAGAAATGGCACTTCAGTGCAGTTTTAATATGCATTTACCTTATGATCAAGGTTAAGGAGCCCTGTGTGGGGCTCAAACTCACGACCCTGAGATCCAAGACCTTAGCTGAGATCAAGAGTCAGACGCTTAACCAACTGAGCCACCCAGGCACCCAAAGTTAAGGATATTTTT
Source organism: Panthera uncia (assembly GCF_023721935.1). Classification (NCBI taxonomy): domain Eukaryota; kingdom Metazoa; phylum Chordata; class Mammalia; order Carnivora; family Felidae; genus Panthera; species Panthera uncia. The sequence goes on from NW_026057586.1 coordinate 63,495,513, forward strand.
TTTTAAATTTTTTTAACGTTTTATTTCTTTTTGAGACAGAGACAGAGCATGAACGGGGGAGGGGCAGAGAGAGAGGGAGACACAGAATCGGAAGCAGGCTCCAGGCTCTGAGCCATCAGCCCAGAGCCCGACGCAGGGCTCGAACTCACAGACTGCGAGATCGTGACCTGAGCTGAAGTCGGACGCTTAACCGACTGAGCCACCCAGGCGCCCCGGATATTTTTATATTTAAGTGCCAGTTACCTTTCTTTTTCTGTAAACTACTCATATCATTTGCATATCTGAAAAATGTAGGATTGTAGGGTTTTCTTCTTCCTCGGTTGGCATTTTCACTTTGAGATCTTTTCTGTTTGTCTTTTACTTCCTTCATGGTGTTTCTTTTGCTATCCATACACTGGTTGTAACAACATACCTGCCTGTATTGATTCTGGATTTTGGTTAGGAAAGTTCTCCTCACTTCTAGGTTATTGAGGAAACTTACCCATGTCATCTAACATTTGCATAGTTTTATTATTATTTTTTCAAGTAATCTCTATGATCAACGTGGGGGCTGGAACTCATGACCCTAAGATCAAGAGTCAGACACTCCTCTGATTGAGCCAGCCAGGCACCACTTGCATGGTATCTTAGTTCACATTTCAACCTCCAGTCCATTTCAGACTTAACTATGGTTTATGATGTGAGGATCTTTTGCACGTCTGTAGAAATTTTAGACTCGGCTTGTCAATTTTCATAAAAATGTCTGGGAAGTGAATGCACCGAATTTAGAGATCAGTCTGCAGGGACTTTAGTCTTCCAGTTTTCAAACATGATGTCTCTGTCCAGTTTTTACTTCTCTCAGCAATGATCTGTATTTTTTTAGTGTGACGGTCTCGCACATCTTTACTTTTAGCCCTAGATATTTAATTTTTTAAAATTGTTTTAAAAATTAAAAAAAAATTAAAATTTTAAAAATTTAATATTTATTTTGAGAGACAGTGAACAGGGGAAAGATAGAGAGAGAGGGAGACATGGAATCTGAAACAGGCTCCAGGCTCCTAGCTGTCAGCACAGAGCCTGATGCAGGGTTCAAAACTACAAACCATGAGATCATGACCTGAGCTGAAGTCAGATGCTTAACTGAGCCACCCAGATGCCCCAAAAATTAAAAAAAATTTAAAAATGTTTATTTTTGAAAGAGAGTGCAAGCAGGGGAGGGGTGGAGAGAGAGAGAGAGAGAGAGAGAGACATCTGAAGTAGGCTCCAGGCTTTGAGCTGTCAGCACAGAGCCCCAATGCAGGGCTCGAACCCACAAATTGTGAGATCATGACCTAAGCCAAAGTCAGACGCTTAACCGACTGAGCCACCCAGGCGCCCCTCAGTATTTTAGGTTTTTGAATGCTATTAAAAATGGTCAAGATTTTTTAAAATTTCATTTTCCAACTGCTCATTGGTAGCATATAGAAATACAATTGACCTTTGTATATTGACCTTGTGTACTGCGATATTGCTGAACCCCCTTATTAGTTCCCTGAGCTTTTCTGTAGATTCTTCAGGACCTTATAGACAATGTTATTGTGCATGAGCAGGATGGTTTCCCTTCGTCCTTTCCAATCTATCAACCACTATCCTTACTGCACTGGCCACACCCTCCCCCAGTACAATGCTATTAGAAGTGGTAACGGGCAGGGCACTCGTGTCTTGCTCCAGACCTTGGGGTGGGGGGGGGTACGTCTTGAATATTTCATCGTTAACATGTTAGCTGTGAGTTTTTTTCTCAGATGATCTTTATCAAATTGGAGATGTTTCTTCTTTTTTCTAGTTTGCTATACTAGAAGAGTAAGAGTAGTCCATACTGACAGTTGCCCTGTTCCTGTATTTCTATTGCATTTTATTCTATCACACGAATAACCATTTATCTATTGTTGAAGGACATTTTGGTCAGTTACAGTTTTTGGTTATGAATAGTGCACCTCAGAACATTCCTATTTGTGTCTTTCGGTGTACAGATTTTGCACCTGTTCGGTACCTATGTAGGAATGGAATTACTGGGTCATAGAGTAGGAGATTCTCAGCTTTAGTGGACACGTCAGTTTTCCAAAGTGGTTGTAGCAGCTTGCACATCCACCAGCAGCTTCGGAGCATCCTGGTTGCTCCACATGCTCACGACACCTGATACTGTCTTTTCAGACACGCAGGTGGGTTAGTAGGTATCACGTTGTGGCTTTAACTTGCATTTTAAGCTGAACACCTTTTATTATTATTCAATGGCTCAAGATAATCTGTTTTGTGAAATGCCTCTTCAGCTCTTTGTCCATTTTTCTAGTCTGTGTCTTAACTGATTTTTAGTAGTTTCTTATAGAAGTCCTTTGAATATAGATACATGTACTGCAGACATCTTCCCAGGTTTGTGGCATGCTGTTTTTTTTTTTTTAATACTTTTTAAAAGCTGATTTGTTTGCATAATCTCTACACCCCACGTGGGATTTGAACTCATGACCCCAAGATCAACAGTCACATGTTCTACCGACTGAGCCAGCCAGGCACCCCTGCCATCCCTTTTCAGATAGTTGAAATTAGTTTTTTTCCTTTTATGATTAGTGCTGGTTTTGGTTCTAAGAAATCTTTGTGTGTCCCAAAGTCATCAAGCCTGTATTTTCTCTTCTGTATTTTTTCCTAAAAGCCTTAAACTTTACCTTGAACATACAGCTCTACATTCCACCTGGAATTTTTATGTCTGATGTGACACAGGCACTGAGGATTATATTTGTTTTTCTATACTGATATCCAGTTGATGTGACACCATTATTGAAAAGACTATTCTTTCCCTACTGCCCTGCAATGTCTTTATGTATGTGGGTCTATTCCTGGACTTCTCTTCCATTGTAAACCACATTGTCTCAACTACTGTAGCTTATGGATAAGTTTCGATATCTAGGCTTGTTGGTCTTTAAGATTGTAATAGCTGTATTTTGACCTTTGTATTCCCATATAATTTTTAAAAAATATTTGAGAGAAGAGAGCACGAGCAGGGGGAGGGTAGAGAGGGAGAGAGAGAATCCCAAGCAGGATCCAGACCCAGCATCGAGCCCGACATGGAATTCGATCCCACAACCCTGAGATCGTGACCAGAGCTGAAATCAAGAGTTGGGCGCTTGACTGAGCCACCCAGGCGCCCTTCCCATATACATTTTAGATGTGCCAGTTTCCACCATAAAACTTTCTGGGATTTTGATTGGTATTTGCAGTGAAACTACAGATCGATTTGGGGAGAATAATCTGTGGGATGTTGAATCTTCCAATCCATGACTATGTTACTCTATTCGTTTAGGTCTTCTCTCAACAATTGTACTTTTCAGTATTTCTTCTTTCATTAGATTTATTTTCTGATATTTGCTGTTTTAGGATCCAACTCTAAATGATACAGTTTTCTTTTGTTGTGAGATATATGTTGTACACATACACACACAACTTGACTTTTGTATATGAATCTGTATCCTATCACCTTGACTATAGATCATATTTATTATCTGGATTTTCACGTACACAAATGCCACTTCTGAGTTTTGTTTTTCCTTTCCAGATTCTTAAACTGTTTCCTTTTATTGCTTGACTGGGCTGACTAGGGCCTCCAGCACAAGGTCTTATAGGGTTGTATAAGGCACGTGTATACCTTGTTCTTTATCTCAGAGGCACCCAGTGCTCACCTATAAGCAGGATGGGTTTTTTGCAAACACATCAAGGAAGTTCCTGGTCCTCGGGGCATGGCTTTATTTCTAGTATACCCTATCCCAAGTGTAGACCAAATTTCCCTAATAAACTCCTCAGAGGCATCAGGCTCTTGGGTTAGTCTTTAGTCACCAATGTCATCAAAACAGGGATATTATTGTTCTTAAGACTGATTTATAGAACTTAGGTCTTTTAACTTATTTTTTAAGTAGGCGTCACGCCCAATGTGGGGCTTGAACTCACAACCCTGAGGTCAAGAATCGCATGTTCTACTGACTGAACCAGCCAGGCACCCCTGTTAAGATTATTATTATTTAAAGAAAAAGAATAGGCAAGAGGGGAAGAGAGAGAGGGAGAGAATCCCAAGAGGGCTCCATGTTCAGCACAGAGTCTGATGTGGGACTTGATCCCATCACCCTGGGTCATGATCTGAGCTGAAATCTAAGAGTCAGATGCTCAACCAACAGATTTATTTGGCCCCCTCTCCTCCACCACCAGTTAAGATTTTTAAATTTGTTTTCAGTCTCTAAAGAGACCTTATTTTCTTGTCAGCTCACAGATTTAGATTTTCTGCCCAGTATTTAGTGGGGCCTGAATGCCCAGTAAATAGCATTTCTAATTTTTCAAGATATATAGTTTGCCATAATGCCAGAACCGTGTATGTTGCATTTGACTTCCTTTTTAAGGCCAATTTGACAAGTCTTTTCAAGGAGTGTGGTTTGAAATATTTCTACTATGTTTGAATATATTTCTACCATTTTACAATGTGTTTATATCCTGCTTTTTCTATGCTCTCCCCACCCTTATGTTCGGGTTGATCTTTCTCCAAATTACACCCTATTTTCTGGTATCTTTTTAAATTTTTTTTTATATTTTTATTAAAAATATTTTAAATGTTTATTTTAGAGAGCGCAAGCAGGGGAGGGGCAGAGAAAGAGGGAGGGAGACACAGAATCTGAAGCAGGCTCTAGGCTCTGAGCTGTCAGCACAGAGTCTGACACAGGGCTCGAACTCACGGACTATGAGATCATGACCTGAGTCGAAGTCACTCAACCGATTGAGCCACCCAGGTGCCCCTGTAGACTGCTTTTTGAACAGGCTTTGCATGAGGAATGGGGCATGAACCGTGAGATCATGACATGATCATGACAGTGTCCCTGCCTGTCAGGATCATGACATGAGCCAAAATCAAGAGTTGGACGCCTAACCAATCTATCCGGGCATTCCCTTTTGAATTTTTTAACTTACATAATTGGCTTTTTCATACTTCTTTTTTTCTTTTTTAAGTAGGCTCCACACCCAACATAGGGCTTGAACTCACAACCCTGAGATCAAGAGTTGCATGCTCTACCTATTGACTGAGCCAACCAGGCACCCCATATTTTTTTTGAATATACTGCTCAGGACTCAACTGTGCTTCCTGAAGCTGAGTATTTATGTTTATCACCAACTCTGGAATCCCACTGGAAGCTGACTGGAGCTTCTTCTTCAGCTTCCCCTTTTGCTTTATTTTGGTAATTTCATTGTTCTCTGGTTTTCTCTTCATCTAGATCTACTGCTTAAAGTTAAAAATGCTGTTTAAACTTTAGTGACATTTCCAGTTGCCCTGTGTCATCCTCTTCTTTTAGTTTGGGGTCTTCCTATCTGCTTAATTAGAGGGTCACAGTGGGTGGGAGTAGGTGGCTGTTGGGGGCTGGCTGCACAAAGGTTTTTGAGTCCTAGAGCAGAGGCAGGACATGGAGCCACACCTGTGCTGGCAAGAGACACAGATGGGGTGGTTGGGTGGCCTTTAACAGGAGCCGGAACAGAGCAGTTCAGGAAAATGCAGTGTGATTGTTGGTGCATCTGCGCTGTGATGAGTCAGTTGTGAAGCGCATTAACCTGGGCCCCTAGAGGCTTCCCGGTGGGCTGCACTCCGGGTGGGAGAGGGAACACTGCCCTGTTCCCTTCCCAGCATATCCAGGAATCACCCCTCAGCTGAAGGTACACCTGGCACTCCACACTTTTGCTGGTTTTTATTTTGTTCACATTGGTTAAATCTTAAGTTGAATATAATTTTTTATACACAAGAAAATACTTCATGTACCTAGGGAATGTGTTGGGAATGTGTCCAGTGCAAACGAATTATTCACACCCATGCAGAGAGTGTCGCCAGAGGATTGTCAGTCATCTCAGCCTCACATGTCACATGTGGGTCACACTAGGAAGGAATGGATTGCCAGGCTCTGCATGGTGGACTTTTGTCCTATTTGTCCTATAAAAATAATCCCAGTGGATGGAATGATGGGGCCACCAGCAGTTCACCCCCTTTGACCACGCACAGCAGCCAGGATGGGGCTGTGCTCTCTCAGCTCTATGATTGTGGGATGGCTGGGGGGTAGCCATGATAGCTGGTCCAGCTCCACCCTCAGTAGGGGATGTCGTTCTGATAGTACTGGATCATGTCGTAGGTCCGGCTCCTGGAAGGAGAGTGGAGGGAGAATGGAGGGAGGCTGTAAGGAGACTGTCTCGGGTCTGGGTCCCTCTCCCCGCTGCGTCCTTCATGTCTGCCTGGAGAGCTGCATTTGGGAAGTGCCCCTTTTCTCCTCTCTGAAGGTGCAAATGCAAAATCGCAGACCCTCTAGCCTCCCTGCCAGCCTCTCTTCTAGGGACACTCCTTTCCCCACCTGTGACAATGACTGTGTGAGCCCCTTTCTGCTGTCTCCTCCTGGGCCTCCTCAGCCAAAAACCACTCTGTCCCACACTCTGCCCCCTGGCCTGGCACGTGGCACGCAAACGACAGCTCATTCTCCTCCTGTCACACCCCGCAACCCACGCCCGTCCTACTCTGCCAACAAAACAATCGAGACCTCCCTCGTCCTGCCTTTTACACCCCTCTTGTCATGTTCCTCATGCTTGCCCTTGAGCTGCCTCCCGTTCCTCTGCTCCTGTTAGGCCCACCCCAGCCGGCTCGCCGTCTTCCTCGGATTCCATGTCTGCACCTCCCAGAGGGGAAGCTTGGCTCCCCGACTGCCCAGGTGCTCAGCCGCTCTGCCTTCAGAACTGGAACCCACCTCTTCTCATGGCTCCACTATCATAATGGCCAATTGGCCTGTCTCCACCCTGGGCCACCTGTCACTGCCCAGGCAGCAGCGTGAGGAAGGTGTGGGGAAGCAGGGGCGGGGCTGAGGCCTCTTCTGCTCCTCAGCCAGCCCACTGGGCTGTGCTCGCCTCCTTGCATGCCCTTTGCACCAGCAGCTTGCTTGGCCTCGCAGGCTGGGTCCCAAGTGGGCATGGTTTCTGGCCTTTAGGCCTCTGTTGGGTGTTCCCCTCAGCATAGCCCTGGCCCCTCTAACCCAGTACCCTGTCACTCCATGAGGGCTCCCTTCAGGACTTGTGGTACAGAGTACCCTGGGACAGCAGCATCTTCGTCACTTTGGCCCAGGCGTGGCCCCACGCAAGGTGCCTGGAGAACATTGGTGTGTGGCAGCGGGCTCCGGAGGGGAAAGTGGAAGGGGGAGACTCACCTGTTACTGAGGAAGCAGCTCTGAATGACCTTCATGATGAAGTTCGCAGCCTCTCTCTCGGTCATGTTGGGGCTGAACCTGTGCCTGGGGGGCGAGGGCTGTGTCAGGGCTGTCCCCTGCCACCTGTGGAAACTGCTCCCTCTAGGCTACTCTCCCATGGGATGCGGTCTTGCTAACAGACCACTTAGCATTTGTGGGAATTTGTTCCCTCCTGGGAATAGCTGTAAGGGGGAGGGGCACTGTTCCCAGCTGGCTCTGGAGGGCCTGTCCCCTTCCCCAGCAGAGCCTAGGGCTAAGCCGCTGCAGCCTCAGGCTGGAGGTAGGGCCTGGCACTGCATCCTTGAGAAATGAAGGGATACCTGGAACATCCGCAGCCTGGTGCAGTGACAGCGCCTCACCAGGAACCCTGTCTGCTCTGGGGTTCTGAGGAGAATGCTTGGCCTTGATAATGATCACATTTACCAGCACTTGAGAGGCTCCCACCTTGAGGGGACAACTGCCCCCCAAATGGCCTGCGCATCTGCCCAGGACCTACTTCAAGAGCTTGATTGTCTGGCCACGGAAGCAAGGCAGGCCGGTGTCCAACATGAGAGTGACCAGAGAGACAACTGCATCCATGTAGGGCCTGTGGAGAGACGGAGGGAAGGGGAAGGAGGCTGGCCTGAGCAGGGTGGCCTTGCCTGCACTCCTGCAGCCCAGCCACCACCCAACAGCTGCACGTAGCAGCCCACCTCCCTGCAGCTGCCAGGCGGGGGCCGCTCACACATCCTTGAATGGGCTGAGCATCCTGTCCCGGTCTGTCCACCTGAGGCCTCTGGCCATGGTTTCTGTGCCTGGCTGAGGAAGCGCAGGCGTGCAGGGCAAACATACCCTGACCCTCCTTTTCTCGTGGGGCAGGTGCACTGAGTGGGCGTGACGCAGGCTCCAACAGACTCTGGGTTGGAGTCCAGGCTGCTGTGTGGCCTTGGCTCTGTGACACTCTGAAGCCAGGACAGTAAGTCTTCAGGGTGCAGCTGGGAGGTGGCAGATGCTCACACTTGGGTGAAGGGGTGAATGGCGTGCTCACAGTGAGGAGCCCAAGGTGTTGCCAGGCAAGGCCACACCCAGGAGACTACAAAATGTGGTGGGACACTGACACCCGGAGCACTGACACCCAGAACAGAGACCCTGGCACAGGTGGGCAGAGTGGTGATGGGAAAGCAAGGCCCAGGCTGCCTGGACCAGTAGGCATCCTCTCGCACCTGCCTTGCTCTCTCTGAACGGCAGTCCCTTGATCCACAAAGGAGCCTGAGACAGCCCCATGGGACCTCTGAGGGATCTTGCAAGACAAGCGGCACCCAGGACTGGTGCCTGACCACCCTCCTCCCCACTGTCTCGGTACCCCCACTGGCCCCTCCCTGGGGCTCACCGCACGGCCAGGTAGCCACGGACACACATCTCCATGAACCATTTGAAGGGCGTGGCCTCCATCTTGCCCCCCATGATCATCACCATCTCATCGGTCAGCTTGATGTCTGGTTCCCAGCCAAGGTTGCCACCCGGTGAGCTTTCAAACATGAAGCCAAAGTCTGCAAAACCCCCAAAGCCATTCGTGACAAGATCAGATGACAGGGCAGAGATACGGGCGTGCTTCAGCCAGGGCTTGGAGCCACAGGCTCCCCATACCCCACGAGCTGGCCACAGGCCATGTTTTCTTGGAGATGGTAGGGGCAGTGGGGCGGGGGGGTGACAGCAGGCAGGAGAGAAAAGAGGTTATGGAGGTGGGGAGCCAAGCTGGAGCGGAGATGAGACTGGCCCTGGGGCTAGATGAGCTGTGCTCTCCCTGGTTCCAGTTTTCAACCCCAGAGTGCCCCATGCACTGTGGTACCACTGCTACTCGCCCCCACAGCCTAGTGGCCAACAGCTCTGGTCTCAAAGCTGGACTTGAACCCTGACTGGCTGGGTGACCCGAGCATGCTTGGCTCCTCTGTGGGATGGGGATTGGTATCCTGCCCTGGGCTCTAGGGGGTGAAGGGAGAGGAGGAGGGTGGCTCTGGGAGCTGGCTGACCGATGTGGATGATGTGGCCCTTCTTGTCCAGCATGATGTTGCCGTTGTGCCTGTCCTTGATCTGCAGCAGGAACAGCAGGAGGCTGTAGGCAGCCATGCTCCGGATAAAGTTGTAGCGAGCCTGTGTGGAGAGGGCCCAGGTGCTCACGGATGGCCCTAAGGCTGTACCTCCCAGGACCTTTGGGCATTTTCCTGCCTTGTTCCTGGGACCCCAGGGCCTACAGGTGTTCTCTGGGCTCTTGTTTCTAGCCTTAGAGGTAGAGCCCAAATCAGCAGGCCAGATCTTGGGAACAGGAGTGACAAGTGACTGCGTCTGGGGGTTTAGGGGTTTAGCCCCTTCCTCCCACACCCACGAATTTGCTTTCTTCTGGGGAGTCCATCTCAAGGTTCCTTTGAATCCCAGAGAAGGTTATGAGGTGCCGTTGTTTTACCCCCAAACGTACAAGCACTCAGAAAAGCAGGGAAAGTGGGAAGCAGGGTGCTGGCCCATAAGCAGTGCTGGGAATGGTGGGATGGAGAGCACAAGCAACCTCTGGTCTGGGGGCTGCCCCGCTGGTCACCTGCTGGAAGGCCAGGGTGGACTCGTCCCCATACTGGCGCGTGAAGTAATCATACATGCCGAAGTCCGTCTGGCGGCCCAGCTGGTCCCGAGAGGTACAGTCGGGGATGCACTCAATCACTCCGCACTGGAGAGGAAGGGCCAGGTGCTGAGGCCTGCAGGCAGGACCTGTCTTGGCCTAAGGCATCGGGAACACCCCCTGGGCTCCTGGGAACTTACCCCAGGGGCGGTGGCCACCACCCGGTATGGGAAGACAAAGAGGTCCAGGCCAACCAGCTGGAAGATGTTCTTGAAAAGGTCAATAATCTGCAGGGCCAGCATATCCTGGAGACCAGGGAAACAAGGGGTGGTCAGCTGGCCGCCTCCTATGCTCTAGTCCACATGACTGCTAGTAGCCCTGCCAGTGAAGAGGGAGAGAGGGAAGGAGAGAAAAGGGAGGCCATGGCCAAGCAGGAGTCTGGAGCATCTGGCCTCACTGCACACCATGCTGGGCTGGGCTCTGACCACCGGGCACCAGGCTAGACTAAGGCCATGCTGTCTAGTGGGGGATGCAAGTCAGGAGTGCCTGTCCTCCGAGGCAGTTCCCTCTGGGCGGCCAGGGGATGGGCAGTGGGTGGGAGCTGCTGGAGAGACCCCTGGGTTTGGCAGAAAGCCCTGGTTTCCTCTGTGGCACCTCAACCCAATGTGGGAAACAAAGATTGTGGTTCAGCATGTGAGGTGTGACCCCTAAATGCACCCGGAGCCTTGGGAAGAGGGCAGGCCTGGCCCCACTCACTACCTGTCGGCAGTCATCTCCCACTTTGAAGATGGCCGCCTGCCATGAGATCTTTTGGCCATCAGCCTCCTGTGTGCCACACTCGTCCTCAGAGTCTGAGCGGCACCGAAGACCTGTGTGTGGGCGGCGGAGAGGAAGCCAGTTAGCCTGGAGGCAGGGAGAGGCCCTCAGGGCCAAGGCAAGTCCTGCTCACCTGCCTGGAACCCTGGGAATCTTGGGGATTGTCTCTGCAAAGCCCCAAGGAGGCCAAATGAGGCCCAGGAGACAACTGGGGTCAGCAGATGGAGCCACGGGGCCAGGGATCTCTTCTGAAGAATGTTTAGGCTTAGATGGAACTGAAGATAGAGCCCCTTTTTCATTGGAAATGGGGACCCAGGTATGCCTTGGATCAGCAGAGGGCACTATGAACTGGAGGGTAGAGGTGTGTGTCTGTCTGCATCCTGGGGTGCCTGGGAGGACCTGGGGGCCAGAGTGCAGGGAAGGCCATGGAAGGCATGTCCCCATACTGGCAGGGGACCACACCTCCTATTCTAAAATTCATGCCCACTCAAAACTGCAGAATGTGACCTTTTTTGGAAATAGTATCTTTGCATATGTAGTCAAGTTACTGAGGGTTAGGGTGGGCCCTTATCCAATGACTGGTGCCCTTATCAGATCAGGGAAATCTGGACACGGGGACACAGGGAGAAAGCCTTGAGAAGACAGAGGCAGAGGTCGGAATGATGAAGATGCCAAGCATCACCAAACTTGCCAGCAACCACCAGAAGCTGGGAGAAATACACGGAACAGATTCTACCCATCTTCAGAAGGAGCACGGCCTGGCCGACACCCCAATGTGGCACTTCTGGCCTCCAGAACTGTGAGAGAATAAATTTCTGTTGGTGAAGCCACCCAGGCTGTGTCACCTGCACGGCACCCCCCAAAGCTCTGGGCTACTCAGCCTCAGGAAGGTGCCTCCTGGACTCAATGGCTGACCTGGGGCCGGTCTCCAGGTGTCTCTGTCACCGTATATAAGCTCTGTGCCATTCCTAAACAAGGGCTCAGACCCAGCGTGGATGGATGTCATCTTTCACAGGGAGCTGGTAATAAACTAAATATGCCCCCTAAAACTGGCATCATCCAGAGAAAACACTTAGATCCCAAACCGTGTCAGAGTTTCTTCACTGACCTTCTTTTTCGAGTTCACTAACACCACATCGTTTCACTTTAAACTTAGCCAGATACGGGGCTTTTGCAGCACTGCAAAACAACAGAAGGAACATGGGTGCTGGAGCAAATGAGAACTTTGTGCAAGGGAACTGCCTGAAGACAGGCGGCCTCTCACCTCTGCATGGGTGTCCCGGACTTGTAGTCGATGTCCAATACAATGGCCTCGGGGTTGCTGGGCAGGTAGCAGCCTGTGCAGGGACAGAGGGCGAAGTTACAGGGAGCCCCAAAATGACTCCCGGCCCCCAGATGGGGCTTCTAGGTCCTCATCTGAGGCACAGATATTTTATCCTGTGGCCATTACAGGTCCATCCTCCCTGATCTGTGGTCTTTTCCTGGACCCTTCCTGATATCTAACAAAGGAGCTGCCACCTCCCAGGAGACACTTCTCCAGGAGGACACACCAACACTCAGCTTTACAGACTTAGCACACTGCTCCTCGGGGCCCGACTGGCCGACCAGTGCCAGGTGGGGAGCTGCCTGCTCTTACAGGGCATGTGCAGGAGCTTTCTACACTGCCTCCATTTACGTGGAACACCCTCAGTTCTTATACTCAGCCACTGGCTGTAGCTCCCCTCTCTCAGCACACATGTCAAGTAGGGAGGACAAGAGAAAGCCTATTCCTGGTCAAGGAACTGGCAGTTCCCCTGGGGGGCTGGGGTGTGCTCCCTGAGACCCAGGAAGCGGGGGAGAGATCCTGGCTAGGGAGTGGGCTTCTAGGAGAGGCCCTGACACAGGAAGTCCTGGGACTCTTGGGAAGCAAAGCGAGGCCTTGCTGTGGGGTCAGGTGGGCTTTGCCACCAGGGGAATGAGGGGCAGAAGGAACATGCTGTTCCCTCAATGCCCTCACACCATCCTTCTCTGGCCAGTTCTGGTCTCTCTCCCAGGAGCACAATCTACTGCTCTGCCCTGGAGTCCTGGCTGGCTCCCCAGTGCCTCCAGGACAAGACCCGGCAGCATGGGCTGCAGGGGTCTGGGAGCCTGCTGACCAGGGAAACTGCAGCCTGTGTGGATGTCGAGCTTCTTTGAGCTGAGCTACTGTTTACACTGGGCAGGGCAGGTGGCTCAACAAGAGTCAAGGAAAGGTCAGCCAGTGTGGGCACCCTCAGCCCAGTACACCTGTGACACTCCCACCCATGCCCACAGTCTGTGCAGCCTGTGTTGCTCCTATTCCACTGGAGTTCAGGAAATTTCTAGAATCATGGCTGCCAAGGACAGTGTCTGGGCTTTAAGAAAAACAGAAAGCAACAAGGAAGATAAAGAGTATCTGCTGAGAAGTAGCTCTCAGCTCACCAGGGGCAGATTATGGAGAGGGACACCAGTGCCCCAGGGCCCAGGCTCATGTGGGCTGGCCGCCTCCCTGATCCTGGTGCCTACCCACACTGCCCACCCACAGGAAGAGGCCCATCTCATCCTGCTCACCAGGCTGCACTTTTACTTCAGACAGAGCCGACAGGCATGCCTTCTTTCTCTCGTCGCCTTTAGGGTAGGGCCTGAGAAACAGGACAGAAATGCTTTGCTTTGTCTCTGCAGGAACTGGCCTCTGGGGCTTCTGGGGGACAGCCCAGAGCCCCTCCTGTCTGATTCTCCTTTCCTCTCCTCCTAGTTTTAGCTACTACTGAAGGCTCTGCTAGACCAGTTCTTCCCAGACCAGGGTGGAGTTTTCTGGCTGTCACTGCCCCTTGCCTGTGTGGGGTGTGTGCATGTTGCTGTCAGAGGCACACAGGGGACACAGTTGGCTTTGGGGTCTATGCTCAAGTGCTGGCTCTGTTGTTTACTTGCAGCATGACCTTGGGCAGGCCCCTTTGTCTTTCTGCATCCCTAGGATGAGGATGACAGGGTAAAGTGGAATCAGGTGCCTGACATGATGCCCAGGAAACACCACCTCCCACTCCTTTATTTTTGCGGGCTAGAAGCTGCTGCATCACCGCTCTACTTAGTACCGGGCCCAGAAAAGGGCCTCAGGGCACACAGCCTAGGTCACTTGGTGACCAAGGGGCCAGGGAACAGCTCACGGAATGAGACACTTGAGAAAACAGGAAGCCAGTGCTCCCCCTGCCAGGGCCTCTCCCAGGCACTTGGCCAGTTGACTCCAGGGCCCCGTCCCACATAAACTGGCAGTGCCACAGATGTCCCAGGATGGCGTCAGCCCTCACAAATGGATGGCCCAGGAGGTAAATCAATAAAACAACATTGGGAGTTACAAATAAGTCTGGTTTTCCTAACACTCTTCAAAACTTGGAGAGAGCAGAGTGGCTTCAAGTTAGGGGACAGTATCTAGAATGAAAGATATGTTTTCTGAAATTTGCATGGCTGTGCATTTTGCTATACTTTCAAGAGACTTGAATTGCCAGGGCAGTGATTCCCAACCCTGGCTGTTCATTAGAACCAGTGCGGGCCCTCCATGCAATTCCCACAGGCCAGGACTGATGCCACTTACTTGATGATAGCAGACACGTTGGTGATCTTGTTAAAGAAATCAAATTCCCGCTGGTAGAAGTCCTTGGCTGGGCCTGACAAGGAGCCTGTGATCTCCTCCACTAACTGCTCCAGGAGGTCGCCGATGTCAGCTGGCAGAGAAACCAAGAGGGTGAGCCTGCAGCCGTGCCACAGAAGGCCCTCAAGGAAATCCCACACATCTGCCAGATGTACAGTCCAGATGTCCAGGTGTCCCCCAGCAGCGAGGTCAGACATCCTGAGTGTGGTCTGCAGATGCCTGGAGGGTCCCTGGGACCCTTCAGCAGGCTCCCACCAGTCAAAACCACATTGACAGGCTGTTTGCCCTCCTTGCGTAGACACCTGCGAGGCTGTGCACAAGCCATTGGCCAAGGTGCTGGTGGTCACTGGATCCTTATGGCTCTGCTCCCACAGTATAAACAAAAGCCAGTGTCACTAAGAATATCCCTGGTGAGGTGATGAGCATTGACTAATCTGACTGAACTCTACCCTGAGTGTATCTTTGTAACATTCTGTGTGTGATGAACTGGACAGTGTCCGGAGCCCCCTGCTGTATGTGAAGCACGCGGATGCTGTGGTCTCAAGGAACAGCATCTTGTGTTGGTGTGACTTTCGGGCTGAACTAATCTCTTTTTTCAGGGAACATCATTTTTTACTTGAAAGAGTGACTGACAGACAAAAATAGAGATTTGGACTTAGGTACATGGGAGATATTTTCTTAAAAATCAACAAGTCGAATCTGCCATTTAAGGAAAACTACAAAGTTTTGGAAAACTTGCATCTGTGCCGGTGAGCTTGACAGCTCCCCACCACTTGACAATGTTTCTGTTTGGTAAGGCCAGTGGGGCACAGGCAAATGTGAGTTTGAATGCTGTGAAATCCTGTGGGGGGTGTAGTGAGTGCTGGGTAGACCAATGGGCTTCAAAGAAAGAGCACGAGAAACTCGCTGCCATGATTTCAAATCCACATCACAATTCACCTTTAAGAAAACTATCACTTGTTGTGTTTGGTGCAGTATCAGCAGAGACTACGAGACCACCTATAGTGACCAGAAAGACCACTAAAATGGTCCTCCTTTTTCTAGCCACGTGTCTGTACCAGGCTGAATTCCCCTCATTTACTTCAACCAAACAACAGGGTAAATGCAGAAGCAGAATGAGAGTCCTGTTGTCTTTTACTAAAGATGCTGTGGCATTATTACAGACATTAAAGAGATCTGTAAATCTGTAAAGCAACACCACTCTTCTTATTTTTGAGTTTGAGAGTCGTTTTTCATAAAAATGTTATTTACGTTAATATGTGATGGGCTTGTATTATTTTTTAAATGTCTTGGTTCTCATGTCTAACATTGGTTAACACTGAGAACCAAAGCCCACATAAACCAAAGGTCTCCGGGGGCCTCACTAGTTTTTAAGGGTGTGATGATGTGAAGATGTGGGCAACCTCTGAGGACTGCCTTGGGTGGTTGCCTCGCCCCCATATGGAGTCACTAGGTCAAGCGCAGGGTGAGGAGAGGCTCGGCCTGAGCAGGAGGCTCTCACATGTGCTTGGGGAGCTGCAGGATGGTGCCAGGGTGGGCAGGACGTCTGGAGGGGAGCAAAGCCTTCACGAAGGAGGAGGATCCTGCTCCCGCTGGGTGTTCAAAGGTGAGAATTCCCACCAAAGGATGGGAAGCAGAGGGAACCATGGG
The DNA here is from genome assembly GCF_023721935.1 of Panthera uncia. Classification (NCBI taxonomy): domain Eukaryota; kingdom Metazoa; phylum Chordata; class Mammalia; order Carnivora; family Felidae; genus Panthera; species Panthera uncia. Next base: position 63,511,462 of record NW_026057586.1, read on the forward strand.
CTGGGACAGCACGGGCCTAGGAGGGTTAAAGTTGGGGGGTGAGGCCTGAGCGAAGATGACAAATACTCACGGTCCTTCTGGTGCCCTTCTTCATCCAGATAGATGTTAGTTTTCATGTTCCAGATAAACTGGTGTGCCAGAAGCTGGGATTTGGACGCTGCCCACAGAATATACTCCCGTACGTAGCCCATCTATAGGAGAACAAGGTCACCATCAGCTCAGGCCTGGGCGCCTCTCCACCACAAGACACTCTTACCCAGTGTAGGAGTAGACTCCTAGCACTTGCAGACCCAGCAAGAAGGCCCAGTGGTTTCCGGCTGTGTGAGCAAGCTTGTCTGGTTATGTGTGAGCCCAGCCTACACAGGCCAAGTTCCAGCTGGCTAGCTGGCCGGTGGGGCAGATGGAGCCCCACGTGATGGTGTCTTCAATATAGGAAGGAGCCGGCTTTTGTTTCCCCTGTGACTTCCCCTAGATTCTAAGAACCATGACTGGGGCGCCTGGGTGGCGCAGTCGGTTAAGCGTCCGACTTCAGCCAGGTCACGATCTCGCGGTCTGTGAGTTCGAGCCCCGCGTCAGGCTCTGGGCTGATGGCTCGGAGCCTGGAGCCTGTTTCCGATTCTGTGTCTCCCTCTCTCTCTGCCCCTCCCCGTTCATGCTCTGTCTCTCTCTGTCCCAAAAATAAATAAAAAACGTTGAAAAAAAAATTTTAAAAAAAGAACCATGACTCTCCAACTAATTTCTGCTGTTGTCAAGTATGAGGAATGAGTAGGTTGGGGACTAAAACTCAGTTATAAGCTGGTTGTTTGGAACAATGTTCCACAGTGATGGGCAGGTTCCAAAAAAATTCTAATACACAGATACTTCATGAGTTGACACACGATGGCCACTATCCTAAGGACCTTTCCTCTTTCTTCTTCTTAGTCGTATTCTACTACTCATAACTCCAAGTTTTAATTGCCCTTTTTTTAAAATTAAAAAATTTGCTTGTTTACTTATTTTTGAGAGAGACAGACCACAAGTAAGGGAGGGGCAGAGAGAGGGAGACACATAATCCAAAGTGGTCTCCAGGCTCTGAGTTGTCAGCACAGAGCCCATTGCGGGGCTCAGACTCACAAACCATGAGATCGTGACCTAAGCTGAAGTCAAACACTTAACCGACTGAGCCACCTAGGCATTCCTTAATTACCCTGTCTTAAGGTTTAAAAAGGTGCTGGCCTTTCTGGAAGACTCCTGGAGGAGTGGCTTCTCTCCTCCCACCACAGTAGTCTGTGGCCTCCCATCTGGTAAAGTATTTTGGGGACAGATGTCCTCAACTTGGCTGGGTGGGCTTACCTAGTAGGTTAAACTTCAAATAACTCCTCGCTATGGGTTTCCCACTGCTAACCCAGTAAAAGGATCTAAAGATAAACTATGAATATTCAACTTGTAGTCTGCTTAAAAGTTTGTGGAGTTTCCGAATTGGTGGAGAGGCTGGGAGAGCCAGGCGCCTGAAGAGCGTGGAAACTCCACAGCCTTCCCACATCCCTTGCCCTATACTGCCCTCGCACCTGGCTGTTCGTTGATTATGTCCTTTTATGATGCACCGGTAATCCAGTCAGTTTTGCTGAGACCACAGAAGGGGACTCAGTGCAGTAACGAACAGACTACAACAGGGAAGTGGAAACCGGCAGCCGTCTGAACAAGGAGGAAGTGTCATCAGTCACTGAGGCCCACCAAGGCTTCTAGCTTTGGGAAAGGTTTTAGCATTTTATTCTTGTGTATCCTTTCTTTTTTTCATTTTAAAAAATGTTTATTTATTTTGAGACAGAAAGAGAGTGTGAGTGGGGGAAAAGTGCAGAGAGAGAGGAGAAAGAGAAAATCCCAAGCAGGCTCTGCACTGTCAGCACAATATCAAAACCACCTGCTCAGAATTGGAGGGCTTTTGGCAGCTACCTAGCTAAAACAGGACTCAGTGTTTCAAGAGAAGTTGGCTGCAGTTCTAGAAGCACTTTGGTCTATGGACCAAGACAGAGCATGCTGCCAATCTGGGAGGAAGAAGCTAGCCCTGGGATACCCAGCCACAGTGCTCATAGCCACCACAGTGAGACACAGCACTTGCTGCTACTGCAAGGACTCAGCCAGGACACAGGGGAGTCTGGTGTCTTATGCAGTGGGGAACAGAATCAGCAGGAACAGGAAAGGGGCAGATGTTGCTGCTACACTTAGACTCAAGCACAGGTCAGGGGGCCAGTGCTGGGATGAAGCACGGGCAGTGTGGGTTCTGGGTTGTGGTCACCTCCAGAGGGGTTTCTGTGCCAGGCCCTGTGGTTAGGTATCTTATGTACAAGTGCTATATGTGATGGGTTGAACTGTGCCCCCCAATTCATGTGCTGAATTTGTATGCCTTAGTGCCTCAAAATATGATGGTGTCTGGAGATGGGCCTTTAAAGAGGTGATTAAGTTAAAATGAAATCATTAGGGTGACACTTAGTCCAGTGTGGTGTCCTTATAAGAGGAGATTAGGACACATACACACAGAGAGAAGACCATGTGAGGACAGAGGGACAAGGCAGCCATCTGCAAACCAACCCTCAGGAGAAACCAACCCTACAGGCACCTTGATCTCCAACTCTGAGCCTCCAGAACAATGAGAAGTACATTTCCATTGTTTTAACCCCCCACTCTGTGGTTCTCTGCTATAGCAGCCCAAGCACACTAATACCTCCATCATTTTGTTTGAGCCTCCCTGCTTCTGACTGAAGAAACGAGGGAGCTAGATTCAGGGACTGAGGAAGTGGCTAGCAATACTTCTAGGGCCCACCCACCCTGCACAGCAGATGGGGCCTCAGGGTGAGACAGGGTGAGTGGGGCCTCCTGGCCATGAGCACCGGCCACAATCATGGTGGGGGTGTGTGTGAGAGGAGCTCAGAGACCAGGTCACAGCTTGGCAGCCCTGCTTCCAAAGCCCCATCCCTGTTGCTGAGGACCCCCTCCGGACTGCCCAGCACGGCTCTCAGAGGGAAGGACAGCACATGTTGGCACAGCCTTACCTTGTCATACCTGAGGGCCTGCACAATCTGGGGGATGTAGAATAGGATAGCATCCTGCAAAGGAGGAGGACAAGTGATAATGACTTCCAGGAAGGGAAGACAATTCCTTACCTCCAGGAAGGTGATAACAAACTCAACACAGATGGCTGTCCCAGGGCCCCACTCCAACCTGGAACAGCCCTGATGTCACTGAGCCCATGGGATACCATCTCACTGGAGATCACAGAGGACTGAGAACTGCGGAAAGTCCAGAGGGTGGCAAAGAAAATGGCCAACGACTTGAAACACATGATGGGTGAGAAAAGGCAAAAGGAACAAGGCTCCTGTGCCTGCGATGACAGGTGAAGTGCCAGCTCATGTATGTTCCCTGCTGGGGGCCTGCTTGGGGACAAGGGCTGAGGTTCTAGTAGACCCCTGTGTTGGGGCCTCCACGAGTCAGCTACCAAATCTGTCACTGTGGCTGTCTCATGGGATCCCCCGACCTCCCAAAAGCCCACTGCTGGAACCAAACTCAAATTCAACTTCCTTCTGTAGCTCAAACACCAAATTAAAATTAAAAAACAAGTAATACCAATAAACATATCTGAGTCAGAACTAAATCTGTCTTCTATGACTGCCTGGACAGAAACAGGGTGAAGACATGCTCTAAGATGGACCGATGTTTCATCAGGCCTACATCAAGTGGAGATAAAGCCTGTCCTTACTGTCTCCACCTAAACACTGCCAGATAGTCCCACCGAGGCTGATTCAGGCAGGATGTGGGCTCACCGGAGGGAAGGACCGCAGGACTTTCACCCCGTACTGGGCCGTGAGAGGGTGCGGTGGGTACATGCTGGAGAAGTAGGAGAGGCCTGTGGGAGGGTCTGCGGGTGCCCAGCACAGCACATGGCTGAGCTCAGGGGCGTCGGCATCGATGGTGTGCCAGGTGACCAGAAACTAGGAAGGAAGCAGGGAAATGGTCGGGCACAGGGAGTTCCTGAGGGCCCTCTGGAAATACCCGGCCCCACCCCATATCTCAGGGATGGCCCCAGATGATAATAATAAAGCACTTATAATAATGTGGGGAAATACTTCTCATATATTATGTAAAGTAGCATAATTTCAACTAGGGTAAAGTATGTTCGATATTTTTCTGCTGTAAGCATAATAAATGTCTCATTTGAGAAGTGGAAAACACAGGAAATTAGAAACATCATTCTACCACTGAGGCTGCTAGGTTTTCCTAACACTTCTAGGTTCCAGGTGTTTCTGGAGGCAGTTCTGTTTTTGTGCAGTTTGAGCCTAGGCCCCAGCACGTGCTATACTACCTTGATAGCTTCGGGAATGTCACTAACGGCTCCTGGGTCCAACCGAACGAGACGGGTCACTTCGTTGCCGATGGCTTCTGTGTTCTTAAACCTAGGGCACAAAAAGGGTGTGAAGGAGATGGCCTTTCCTGCCTCCATGTAACGGGGTGGAAGAACCCTGAACTGGAGGGATGCAGATTAATGCCAAGTGACCCCTAAACACTCTACACTACTGACCTATTGGTAACTCTGAACATGAATGTTTGTAATAAAGAGCACTATGATTGGCTATGACAAAATGCCAGAACTATCTAAAACAGGAATTATCCTATATTCCTCATTCAAAAGACATCCCCTTCTATAGTCCTTGCTTTCAGAACGCCCCCTTGCCCTGGCCCCCAAAGCAGCCTGTCCATGGCATGGCGAGGCCACAGGCCAGAAGGTACATCCATAGATGGGAGGGTGGATGCAAGTTTTTAGGGGTCATGACCCCAGGCTAACACAAGGTAGACTTTCCATGAACACTGTCAAGCTGTGGTCCTAATCCAGAGGACTGCATTAGAACCAGAAGAAGGAAGCAGTGAGTAGGCAAGTGTGTGCTCAAGGGAAAGAAATGTCCACTCCTGGACGTGGGGTGGATGCACTCCCCCTGGTGGGATTTAACACAGGGGCCTGGGAGGACCCTCTCAGCTACTGGTTTTGTCCTTGGCAGAGCTACCAGGGAGAGTTCACAGGACACTCGGTTGCAGGCCACCTCCTGTGAGTAGCCTGCTGAAGACCTCTGGGAACAAAGCCCAAAGGATCCCCAGGCCTGCTTCCCTGTAGTGACAGCCTCCATGTGCTTCCTTTCTTCCTTGAATAGGACTGCAGCCCTGAATGTGCTCTGATGTTTCCTGCTTGGGCTCTGGGATATTAGGACATCCCAGGCAGGAATCCATGCTGTGTAACCAACCACTGCATAGAGAGACTGGGTCAACATCCAGGGCAGAGGACCAGACCACTACGATTGCTTCCCCAACCATCCTTGGCAGTGACCACGTCATGTTCCTTCCCACTCAGGTACCCTTGGACTGGACTCTGGCAAGGCCCTCATCAGGCAGGTAGGACTAGGGCCCACCTGGCTGGCAGCTGCACGGCCAGGTAAGGAGAGATGCTCCAGGCAAGGTTAACATTGTCTTTCCACTGCTTCTCGCTCAGGCTGATATATTTGGACCTCCAGTTGGCCACGCTGTTCTCTCCAGCCTGGTCCAGCTCCAACTCCGGGGCCGACAATGGGTTGTACCATGTGATGAGACGCTCAATCTCAGTGGCCTGGTGAGATGAGACATCGATATGCCATCTGCGTGCACCCATGTGCCATGCTGCTCCTGTCCTCAGTGCTGTGGGCATATGGCAGGTGTCACCTTACCAGCAGGGACAGCAGCAGCGTCCTGCGCTTCATGTAGTACTTGTGCAGCTGGGAGCCCCGGTTAGTCTTCTTGGACATGCCTGTGGAGAAAGAGAAGGCACAAGTGTGTTCTTCAGAGTTCACTGACCTACCCTTCATTTCTAGAACCTAGAAGAAGCTGTCTTTCAGCATTCTGCCCACTGTCTGAGCTGCCAGGATATGACTCAGACCCAAGGGACCTATCAGCAAACCTTTAACCGACCTGACTTCTTTGAGATGGTGGACATGCCACTGGACAGGGGGTAGGTGTTGATCCAGCCTTGAGTGGCCTGTTGCCGAGAGCCAACCGCTATGTCCAGATTGCTCCGGGTGTCTTGGTTATCTGTAGGCAAACACATTACTGCTTCCAGAATGAGGTGTCTAGACTTTCACCAAGGGCAGGAAGGGAGAGACACGGTGTTGAAGAAATGATTTGCAGAAAAAAAACAACAGCCAAGATTTTTGTTTTTTTTAATATAAGCTCTACACCCAATGTGGGGCTTGAAGTCATGACCCCAAGATCAAAAGTTGCATGCTCTACTGACCGAGTTAGCCAGGTACTCCTAGGAAGTTTTTAACCATTCAACATGTAAAGCCTACTAAAATGTATTACATTCCTCCTAGGATTCAAAATGGAATAAAACAAATGTGAGTGGTGATACTGATAAATTACAAACAGCTCTCTCATCTCTAGCATCATGTTGCTTTTTAATACGGTGGCAACTTGGGACCCTTGCAGGCAGGCAAGAAGAGATGCTGGCCCTGCTCTATGTGGAGCCAGGAAGTTGACTCCGGAAATCACTGCTTGCTTTTCCCTTTCCTTTTTTCTTTCCCTTTCCCATTTATTGATAGAGAGCGAGCAAGTTGGGGAGAGGGGCAGAGGAAGAGAGAGAATCTTAGGCAAGCTCCATGCTCAGTGTGGAGACTGATGTAGGGCTTAATCCCATGACCTTGGGATCATGACCTGAGCCAAAATCAAGTCAGACGCTCAACTGACTGAGCCCCCCAAGTGCCCCATCCCTTCCTTTTCCTATAGTCAGGTTGTCAGCTGTGGGTCTGTCTGCAGAAACTGTACTCCTCACCCCTAATTTGTGCTGTGTAATCAGCTATGTGCTCAGAGAAACAAGAACATGTTTCTTTGTGGAGGTTTGTGGCTTGCTTACACCTTACCTTTTCTTTAACCTTATCCACCCTAGCTTGCTCCTATTCATCTTTGAAGCTCAGCTGTCACCTCTTCCAAAAAACTGTCCCTATCTCCCCAACTCTGGTGGGCCAAGTGCCTGTCCTTGAGGGGTACTCCCATGATCCCCTCATGCTGACATCACCTGTAGATTTGATTATCTTCTACCAGATGAGAGCAGATGGTGCCTTATTCATCTTGGCATATGGGACTTATCCAAGTATGGGTCTGTCAGATATGCAGGGGGGGGGCTGGTGAACTGGGCTGGTGCTGGGAGAAGTTACATGGAATGGCCTCTGCTCAGGGCCTTCTACACTCATTCATGCTTGTCAGCTAGGGCTGGAGGACAAGTGGTGGCCAGGCAGGCTTTGGGCCTCTGGTGACCATGCAGCATGGCTAAGGCCTGGGCTCAGTGAGACTCTCACTATTCTAACCAGACTCCTTCAGGGCTTCCCACTGCACCCCACTGTCCCGCCTGCACCTATGTGTCCCCACCACCCACGAGCAGCTGTGCTGAGAACAATGCTCACCTGGGGGAACAAGCTGGCTGGCAGTCAGGTACTTCTTATCAGAGAACATGGCTGTCCAAAATTTAATCATAATGCTTATGTCTTCACGTAGCCTCTTTTCTCCTTGAGTGGGGAACTTTGGGGGGCAACTTCAAACAACCACAAGAGGACAAGAGTTGAGTGCCTGGAGTCTGGGACTAGAAGCCACATGTATTATAAAGCGTGTGAGAGGTGACACAAGTGGTCTCTTAATGACCAAAGGTGAGCCCAGAGCTGGTCATCAGCAACAATTATCTCATTAATTCGCAAGGAAAAGCGTGATGATTTTCTGAGCTTTCATAGTTGCCTCCACCACTATCCCCAGCACCGTCGACAGCCCTTGGCTGCATGGTGTGCTTGTGGTGGGTCCTGCAACTGCAGCTGTCTCCATACAACACAACCTACACACTCGCAGAGCCCCGGGCAGCGGGTGATTGCAATTCTTTGAGCAATAACCACTCCTAGGAACTGGAAAGTTAAATGAATGCACAGTTGAGCTGGGGGAAAACATGTGTGCATCTCGTAGAGAGGCTAGCTCTAACTAAGTGCACACATGGAAACATGGCACAGGGCTGAAGATGTTCAAATCCTGGACCACCAGAGCCACAGAACAAGGAGGGCAGTGCATAAATCAGGCAAAACCATTTCTGCCGTGACTTCCTGGGATCTGGGACAACTGGGGGCACTGGGTACAGTGGGCTGTCACTGCACATGGTGTACAGCACAGCTGGGGGAAGTACCTGAAGTAGTCAAAGGCGGTTGAGTAGATCTTCTCGCGAAGCACGTTGCGAATGGTCGCGTTTGGGACCACATCGGCATGCAGAAGGGCCAGCCCCAGAGTCAGCAGTCTACAAGAGAACACTGGGGGCTGAGTCAGAGTGTGGAGGGCCCAGGAACGTCCCAGGGTCCCTAGCTCCTGTGCAAACCACTTGGCCCTTGGGCATATCTCTGGATGACAGAGCTCTCAGGTGCCAGGACTGTGGCACCAGCCAAGTTACTGCCATTCAGGTTTATTGTACCAGAAATGTCTCAGGAAAGGTTTTTTAAAACCATCACTTTAATTGGGGGCAAATGAACAAGTTGTGTGTTCATCTACCTTGGCCAGAAGCTCGTCTATCTCCAAACTATATGCAAACTACTTCCTGAGTGCAGTCACCAATAAGTGCTACAAAGGTTAGAACATTTAATTCAAGCTAAAAGAAAAATATATTTACCAAGCACCTGGTTTCTGCCAGGTCAGGGCTACTCAATGGGCATCTACAGATGGTGTTGGTCTGTGATGAGTTAGTACAGAAACTGAGGGGATTACCCGCTCATTTCTATAGCAATTTCACATTGTTATGACAGTCCAGTGTGAATCCTTTCCTAGTAATTCATTCTCATGCATTTTATAAAGGTACAGGTCTATGATGGGCAGGAAATGAAGGGAACAGAGTACTAGCCCTTCCCTGCAGTAGTCTGAGAAGCATGGTCCCAGAGGGCTGCAGGAACATGGGTCTGGAGCTCAGGGGAGGGGTGGAAAGAACTGGTGTTGGCAGTGGGCAGCAGGAAGGGGTACAGGCAGGAAGAGTGGCATACTTTGAAAGGGGGCCCCTCACCCTTCCTCCAACTGACCACCCAGGCACCTGAAGGCTGTCCCCACACCAGACTGACCCTGCCTGCTGTGTCCATAGCACCTGGCCTGAGCCTGCCCACTAGGCCACGTACCCCATAAAGGGGGTATCCCCTGGTGGGGTTGATATTTTGCATGTCTTGGCAAAAATCGACTTGCTGTAGTCAGCATGATCAGAAGTTTTCCATGAACATTTCAGAGGAGTAAAGTGACTGCCCTAAGTCACTGCCCGCCTCCCAGTCTGAGCTTGTCATACCTGGGTTCTGCTACATCACCTGTTTTTTAATCACCACTATGTTACCAAAATCCTTTTGCTGCTATCCACCCCCAAACAATTTAGAAAGGCTGCCCAACATTTGGTTGCCCAAGGTCCATGAGTGAACCACCTTCTTGAACACTCCCCTGCTGAGGACAGCATGCTGGCTGACTTCCTCAGCCCTGGAAGGGCATGGAAGGCAAAGTCATTCCATTCAGGTCCCCTTCCCAGGAGCCCTGCATGTACTAGGGGCTTGGTCAGTTTCTGGCAAAAAAAAAAAAAAAAAAAAGACCAAGCATGGGAACCTCCTGTGGACTACAGCACCAACAACTCTGGTAGAAAATTTCACCCACACCGTCCCTGCCACCATCATAGGAGGAGGAGAGGCTCTCACTTGAAGCGAGGCCCGATGGCTGCCACGTGACGGTTCATGCTCCCCTTGGCCCCACCGATGTTCAGGGACATGGAGCGCTGCAGCAGGCTGGAGAAGATCTCCACTTGGTCGGAGCTGCAGTACTTGGCGATCTCGAACCGCTGCACCAGGAACTGAGTGGGAAAGAGAACATGTCGCTGCTGGGGCCTGGCCTGCCCACCTACAGAGCCAGCATAGCCAACTGATGTGGGGCTCTGGGCCAACAGAATGGTGGGTATGGGTCTTCGGGCAAGTGCAATGAGTCCAGCAGAGGCCTGGGCAGAAGGCAGGAACAGCCATCCCTCCTCCCCAGGTAAGGCGTCTTAAACCTGGAGTCCCATGCTTACTGGGCCACTGGCCCCAAGGGGAGCCCCTGACCTCCTGCTAGGGTGGGCGGAGCCTGAGGAAGCACTTACGTCAATCCAGATGTAGTGGGGGGTCACTTCGGGGGCACACGGTTTGGGTTGACTGGCTTCCGATGCTGCCAGGGGGTCTGCTTCCTTTATCTCCGCGGAAAACAGGCCGAACTTCTGCTCCACTGTCATCTGCCAGGCTCCTGCCATCTCCCGCATAAACTGCAAGCATACAATGACCATTAGTGCCTCTGCGAAGCATAGAAAAGTACTTACTGTTGTTTAATTTTAAAAGGACTATGTGCTTAATGAACAAAATAGAAAACCAAAGAAAGTATGAAATAAAAAATAAAGATCACCTATGATCCAACTTCCCAGCCGTTTTCTACTAAAAAGCCCATTCTCGAAATATCAGTAGGCCAGGTGCTATAGTCCTGCTTTGTGGTGTCAGCACACCTGGGATGTGCCTAATGCCACGTGGACTCTCAACAGGCTCCGCCTGGCTGAATCTTCCTAATAATCCTGAAACCATCTATGGTTCCAGAGGTGAGCAGGGCCTCCAAACTAGCAAAGGCAGGACTGGATTTTGCTTCTGGAGCCCAGTTCCTTTTCTTCATCCCACGTAAACCCTGCACATCAGCTTCATGCCACTAATCAGGCCCAGGGAATAACTGCGGGAGCCAAACTGAGTCTGCAACTGCCACCGGGTGGTTCTACAGGGGAGCAGCCTCCCCTTTTGGCCTGACAACACCAGGCAGCAACATGGAGGGCATCCAGACCCGTTGCAGAGAGGCGGCAACTGAGGCTTGGTGCCCAGGGTAAACGCCCTGGCTCCTGCCCAGTATCCATCCCTGCCTTTATTATGGTTTTATTTAGGGAGGCCAAGTAGCTGGTCACCAGTACCCCCATCCAGGCTTCTGCTGGTTAGGGTGGTCAATGGTTCTCATTAGCAATAATCTAGTGCTAGCTGACATCAACAGACATCGACTGAGTCAAGGTCAGGGCAGCTAGCATCCTCTACCCTCCTTCTTGCTTAGAGGCATAGAAGCCATCTGGAGGTCCTGAAGGTGAGGACAGTCCATATGCTAAGGGTGGCAGAGTTGCAAATGTGAGCCAAGCTATCAACGAGCTGCACGTGACACCAGGAGCATAGCCCCTGGTGGTCAAGGCATTGTGTCCAGTTTCTGTTTCCTGCAGCCAAATGTAAGTCTTATGTTAGAGGAAGAAACCGCAGGGCTAACAGGCCTGATGAGCCACAGTCAAGGCTGCACGCCCACTCATTTGTTGAACATGCACATCCTGGTTGCTGCCTCTGGGCCTGGTTGCTTCCCCTCCAGGCTCTGGGAATGGAGCAGTGAATAAGACAAACATCCACCCAGTTTACAGCAGGCTACAGACAGCAAGAGAAGATACAGATATTAGACACTGATCAAAGCTAAGGGGGAAAACAGAGCCATGAAAGGGCTTGGAAGAATGAATGAATCGATGGTTGTGTGTTCTAGAACAGGGTAGGCAGGGGACAGCTAAGACAAACCCTGAAGGAGATGCAGGAGTGAGGAATGCAGCTGCCTGAAAAGAACACTGAAGGAGAGGGAAGAGCTCTCCCAACCTAAAGCAGGAGCACACCTGGAGGGCAGGGGCAGTAGGGACCCCAGTGTGCCTATAGCAGGTCAAGCAAGGGGAGCAGAGGGGCCTTGCAGATTACAGAAACAAGTGTGCCTTCTACTCTGAGTGGGCATGGGCAGCACTGGCAGGTCTGGGGCATAGGGGGGACCTGACACGACCCATATTTTACTGACTTGCTCTGAGCGCATGTGGAGAAGGCAGAGAGGGCCTGGGTAGAAGCAGGGAGGCCAGGGCCTGCCCTAAGTCCAGGGCAAACGAAGGATACTGGGACCAGGGGGCAGGAGTGGGATGCTGGGAAGTGGTCAGCTTCTGGATATACTTTCAAGGTAAAAAGGTAAATCTGACAGGATTTGCTGAGGGTCATTTGTGGTTAGTGCAAAAAGGGGAGTCAGGGATGGCAGTAAGGACTTTGAGCAGCGGGAAGGACTGTCATTCACAGAGATTTGGAGGCAGATGGGTGGAGGTGAGGGGTTAGTTCATTCGTTTTGAGTCATGAATTTGAGCACCATACCAAGGGATCAGCATTCTTTCCAATCTTAGTGAGATAAGGGCCCCAGACTCTCACAAGGAAGATCTTCATGCTGAGATGAGCCCAACAAGCTCATAGCTCTCTCTCTCCCGTGACTGCAGGAGACATCAGGATTCCATCAGTGACTGTCTCTAAAGTTGGAGTTATGAATGATTTTCGTTTTTTTCATTATGCTCATATCTTCCAACTTCTCTATAATGAACACACATTGCTTTCATAATAGAAAAAATTAAAAACCAGAAGCCAACAATACAAAAGACACTGAAACAAAAGTTAAGTCTGTCCAAGATGTTGCTGGGCCTGGACAACAGGTCCTTGCAGAGGTAGAGACAGGGAATGAGAGGAGATAGATGGACTTCAGTCCCAAGTGAACAGCAAGAATGATCTGGAGGATATAAAAACCATGCCTATCTGGACGGCTGAGGAATCGCAGATGAGAAAGCCACAAAGAACTGATTTACAGAGACTTCACCAGGAAGCAGCAAGCTCCAGCAGCTCGTGGGCCAGTGCTGGGTCTGGACACAAGTGAGTGGACAAGGCCTGCCAAAGGCCAAGATACCTGAAGCCAGCAGAGCTCCTGCTGATAGCAGAGGAAATAGATCAGAGTTTAAAAGATCCTAAATGAAACAGCAATTTGCTTGACATAAAATCCTTTCATGACCCCTCTTCTCTCATTTTGATGGGGGAAGGGGGAAAGGGAGGTGAAACTGGGTAAAAGCAAGAAGAATCCATCCTTTTGGCCAAGACTAACCCCTAGGGGTCAGTGACCTTCATTTTAGTCACCTGACATAAGAAAGACCTATATTCTGGGAAAATAAACAGCAGTGCCCCTCAGTCTCCACTGCTTTTCTTTCCTTAAAAAAAAATTTTTTTAACATTTATTTATTTTTGAGAAACAGAGTGAGACAAAGTGTGAGTGGGGGAGGGGCAGAAAGAGAAGGAGGGGCAGAATCTGAAGCAGGCTCCAGGTTCTGAGCAAATGGTCAGCACAGAGCCTGATGAGGGGCTTGAACCCACGAAATGTGAGATCATGACCTGAGCCGAAGTTGGACGCTCAACTGACTGAGCCACCCGGGTGCCCCTCCACTGCTTTTCTATATACAGAGTCCAGAACAAAACAAAAACATTTAAACACTAAAGAAAAAAAAAATCAACAGAAACAAACCCACAGATGACCTTGATACTAGAACAAACCAGATAAAAATTTTAAAATAAATATTACAAATATGACCAAATATTTATAGGTAAAGATGAAAAGACTAGGTGAAGACACAGAGAATCTCAGCAGAGAAATACAAACTATAAAAAAGAAACAAAAATTTTATGGGGCACTTGGGTGGCTTAGTTGATTGACTTTGGCTCAGGTCATGACCTCATGGCTTGTGAGTTTGAGCCTTGCATCAGGCTGCTTGCTGCTGTAAGTGTGGAGCCCGCTTCAGATCCTCTGTCCCCCTCTCTCTTTGCCCCTCCCCCTACTTATGCTCTCCCTCTTAAAGTAAGAGAAGAGCACTCCCAGCCAAAAGCAGGAGCTTCTTTTAGTAAAAAAACAAAAAAACCAAAAAAACAACAAAAAAAACCCACACACATACAAAAATTCTAGACCTGAGAATTACAATATCTGAAATAAAATATATATAAGATGGCTTAACAACAGGAAAAATAAGGTATTAGAAAATAGCACTAAACTGGAAGACAGACCAATTAAAATGAACCAAAATGAAATGAGAGAGAGATAAAAGTGAAAAGCACTGAAGAGAACATTAATGATCAAGGGACAATATGAAGTCACCAACATATGTGTGTGGAATTGAAATCCCAAAATGAGACGAGAGAATGGAGAAATATTTAAAGAAATACTAAAATTTTCCAAGTTTGATGAAAAAATCTAAATCTCTAAATTTAAGAAGCTCAATAAATCGCAAAGGGATAAATACACAGAAAACCACATACCAAAGTCAAACTATTAAAAATTGAAGATAAAAGGAAACATCCTAAAAGTAACCAAAAGGAAAAACAAAAAACAGGGAACAGAAAAAGAAAATACCCCTTTGACCACTTATCTCAATTCATCTTAAGAAACACAGAGAGGCACCTGGGTGGCTCAGTGGGTTAAGCGTCCAGCTTCAGCTCAGGTCATGATCTCAAGGATGATGGGGTTGAGCCCCGTGTCAGGCTCTGTGCTGACAGTTTAGGGCCTGCTTCGGATTCTATGTCTCCCTCTCTCTCTGTCCCTCCCCTGCTTGCGCTCTCTCTCTCTCTCTCAAAAATAAACAAACATTAAAAAAAAAACAACAGAAAAAAAGCTGCCAAATTCCCTGTTAGGAAAATTAACGAGATCTGCAAAAAATACAACAGTTCTTAGGTATTCATCCAATCACCTGAAAGGGTGTGTATCACCTTACCTGGGGGCTTCCTCCAGTAGCAACTTCAGAACTATGGACACCAGGAAGGCTGCCCCTACCAAAGGTAGCAGGCCAAGAGAAATGTCTTTGTGGACAAATACAAATGCTCCCAATTACATCCCATGTGTTCTACTCTCAGAGAAATGGCTCCCTCTACTGAGATTTTGAAAAACAACAACTTCTGGGCACCACTAGGATCCTTTCAACACACACACATATATATATGTATATAGTATATAGTGTGTGTGTGTGTATGTATGCATACATACATGTATGTATGTATGTGTGTGTGTGTATATATGTATATGTATGCATATATACATATACATATGGTCACTGTGGTCTCCATGAAGCCTGGTGGTTAGGCATTAATATCACAATCTTACATACAAGGACACTGAGGCCTCAAAGGGTGAGGGGCTTGCCCAGGGTCTCCAAGCTTGTCAGCCAAGCAGCCAGGCCAAGCTCTCTCCATCTCTGATGAGCCCCACCCTCAGGAGCTGAACACAGCCAGTGTCCTACCGGCACTTCCACTCCATTCTTGCCAGCCAGTAGCCACTCCCAGCAGGCCAGGGCAGTCTCCATGCCATGCTCGTTGAACATCCGGAGGGGACCCCAACACAGATGATGGAGGAGCTGTGGGTCACAATCTGCAACCAAACAAATGCTGTTCAGAAGAAGCTTTGAACAAAGGCTGAATCCTATGCTTGCCTCCCCACATCAACAAGACAGAGCACCAGGTGGGCCAGAGATTGTTTACTTCCAACCCTGGGAAACATCACAGAGATCTCTATTGGGGGAGCTCCAGCTCACTAAAGAAGATGAAGGTAAATACTCATTTCTAAATGAGCCCAGAGTTCCCTAGTGCCTCTGTCTGTTACCTTTGCTGCTGATGAGCATTGCTGTCAGCTTGAACATGGCCTGTGTGTAGTGCTGGGGATTACTGAGATCTAATGCTGTATTCAGCTCCTGGACCATCATTTTGTTCAGGTCAGATATCTGGCCAGTGGCATCTGAGAACCGAATCATTCCATACACCTGCAAGAAGCACACTCGTCAAGAGAATCATACATAATCCAGGCATATGGGCAAGGTGTGACTAGAGTCTCACTCTCTCATACTGGAGCTTGTGGGTACAGACAGTGACAGACTTGTTTCAACAATGCTACCACTGCTCACACCTTTCTAGGGAACTTGTCTTTTAGCGCTGTGTGTAGGCATTCCCTTCATTCTAGATGGTCCCTGAGGGCAGAGACCTGGTCTTGTCAATTTCACATTTCAGTAGCAAACTCCAGGTCTGAACCATGATAGGGCTGCATGAACGTGGGCTGAATGAATACAATTAGTGACTCAACCAAGAGCATCCTTACTATTTTTAAAGTTGTACATCATCCCCCCCCCAAAAAAAAAAGTATGCTGCTCTCTTATTTATAAGACTTGACTATATAGAAAGAATCTGACTCCTTCCAAAAACCAAACCTACCCCCAAAGACAGACTTCCCACCACCACCTAGGTTATCAAAACAGGTGGAACAGGCCCTCAGAGCAATTCCCAGCAATGGAGGATGTAGGGTCAGCGTCAGCCTACTGGAGAGAGGGGCCCACCTGCCCAGGGCCCAGGAAGAGGAAGAGCAACTGCTGGAATGAGGGAGTCGCAGAGTAGGGGGGGGAAGACCCCACTCAAGACTAGGCACCAGTGGACTTGCAGGGACATCTAAATAATGGCGTAGACTAGCATCTGTGTTTTTATAGATTCAGAAACTGAGGCCCCAAGTGGTGAAGCAACTTTCTAGGCTGGGCTAAAGTGTGGCGTGGTAGACAAAAGCCCTCATAGTGATCAGATGTGGTTCCCGACCTCACTCTGCCTATGCGACTCTGGCAAGTTACTTCATTTTGAGAACTTCAGTTTCATTATCTGTGAAACTGGAATAATAGTCTGTATACCTTACTAACTGCCCCAGTTAGTACACAGCACTCAATGAATGTTTGCTGCCACTTAAAAAAGAAAAGCCAGAAAGGGGCACTTGGGTGGCTCAGTCCGTTAAGCAGTCGACTCTGGTTTTGGCTCAGGTCATGATCTCACAGTTTGTGGGTTCGAGCCCCACAATGCTGTGCTGACAGTGAAGAGCCTGCTTGGGATTTCCTCTCTTTCCTTCTTTCTCTGCCCCTCCCCGACCTGCTCTCTCTCAAAATAAATACATAAACTTAAAAAAAAAAAAAAAAAAGAAAGAAAAGCCAGAAAAATAGAAAGCTTCAGCATGGCCAGAGTATATGTACATGAGGTCATCCCTTTGCAGAGGTGGTAGGTGGTAGTCATAAATGCTGCTGACTGGGCTGGTGAGTCCCAGGGCCCCATGGCTTCAAGTCCACATAAAATGAGTAAGTTCCAGAACCTGAGCTCGTTTTCCACTGGGAGGTGACTGGCAGTAGAGTGAGAGGAGACTTTGAAAGCCTGCGTCAGGATACGTACCTCGCCTGCATAGCGGTTGCGTAGATTCAGGGATGCCATGAAATTGGAATAATCTTTCTTCACACAGGCTGGGCGCTCTGTTAGCTGAGTTGCCTACAGAGAAATATCAAGAATTATTTCAGACCATTACCACATGTTTTCTTTGTGTTCACTATGGCTAAGCTTAAGTCCAATTAAGAAGTGAAGTTCAGATCCAGAGGTTATTAAAAATCTTCTATGCTGACAAGCTAATAAAATGAAATACTTTAAAATTTTTTTTTAACATTTATTCATTTTTGAAAGAGAGAGACAGAGCATGAGTGGGGGAAGGACAGAGAAGAGAGGAAGACACAGAATTTGAAGCAGGCTCCAGGCTGTGAGTTTTCAGCACAGAGCCCGACACAGGGCTTGAACCCACGAACCACGAGACCATGACCTGAGCCGAAGTTAGATGCTTATCCAACTTAGCCCACCCAGGCACCTCAAAAAGAAATACTTTAGAACACCTTCCAGTCTGATAAGAACCAAGGAAAAAGAATTTAAAAACATTTTTAGGATGAAAAATTTTCTCTGGAAAGCAGCTTGTGATAGAACTTCACTTTGCCACCCTGACTGCTTTCATCCCAGTGGTGAACAGGTCTTTTGCAAGAGAAATAATCATCAGATCATTATGAAAATCATCATAATCTGCAATGAAAATGCTGTGAAGTTAGTGCTCCCGGACTGTCTCCTCTGTGGGTGCATGCTGGTGTGACTTGAAGATGGTGAATGGTGAAGTTGAGAGCATAGTGACAGTGAGCAGAAGCCAGCAGGGGCTTGGAGATACCCAATAGCTGCCAACAGTCTAAGAGCAGAAGACAAAAGGGGCGCACTCTGAGTACAATGGCAGCCCACAGGATGGGGAAAATATTTTCAGACCCCCCTTCACTTCCTCTGCTTCAGCTGCACCTCCCACCACTCGGGGTCCTGATGACTGCTCTCTCTTACCCTGGCTGGTCACTGCTACCATGCTCCTCACTGCCCTTCCCAACATCACTGAAGACTAAGAACATGCACTGAAGATGACCTTTCACCCCTTTAGCGCCTTTTACTATAAACCAACAAAACCTATCCACTTCTTGACATTCAGGTCCCACTGGGGAAAATGAATCTCTCAATAGTTGAAGTTTGAGGGATTATTTTTTGGAGGGAGCAGGCAGGTAGGGAGAAAGAGGGTCAAGAAAAGAAAATATGAAATTTGGGAAAACATAAGCAAGAACAAAAATACATGATTTTCTCATAAAATTATTAAGCTGGTCTATTTTGCAAAAGGTCATGTAACACTACTTTACATTTTTTGGAGACAGTGTGGCCTATGGCATCAAGCAGGCCTACACTGGAACCTGGCTCTGCCACCAACCAGCTATGACGCCCTAGGGAGGCCACTTGCTGTCCCTTAGCCTGAATATACTCCCCTGCAAAAATGCGGAAAACAATGGCCTTCTCACCAGGGATTCCGTGATATCTGCGCAGCCCCCAGACAGCAAATGGCCTGCACTGCAGCCTACCTCCCTCCCTGGTAGAACTACTCCAACTGTTTCGGCTCAGATGTCTGGTGCAGTGTGATGGGGAGGGCAGCCCTACAGGAGTTTTCTGACAGTCTCTATGCAGCAAGAGCCACTGGCCTGAGACCATGCTTCTCAAACACCCCCTAGGAGCTGCTCTTCCCTGAATGCCATGGGGAGATGTCACTCTGGTGGCCAGCAGGCTCCTGTACTTTTCATGGAGCAGGGGCAGGTTGGCCAGGATCTCCATTACAACCAACAATCAGAACACACAATACATATATCCTTTCCTCCTCAGCAATAGAAAAGGGAAAACCACACCTAAATCTCTTTTTCTACAAAAAAAAGATTTAAATCTTTTAGGAAAAACTGACCTCTTACAAGCTAGCCTAGAAGAGGACAAGGAGTTGTCAAAGGCATTCTAAGGCATTCCCACTTCTGGCCTCTGCTTGTGTCCTCAGAGTGGTGGAGACCCAGCTCAGGGAGCTGATCTTACGCCGCTGGGCCTGGCCTGTGAGCACAGGGTGTGCTGGTGACACTGGTATCTTCAGAGAACATGGAGTGACCTCTGTGAGAGCTCTGAGGATGACACGGGCTGTGAGAAGACACTGGCTACCTGTGGCACTGCCCCAGCCTCCACAAGGAGGCTGAGAGCCCCCAGCCCGCCTAATGGGCTCCTCCCTTCCTGCTTAGACTTGTGGCCATGGTGAGAAGTGGCAGCGCCATCCTCCCTCCTCTGCACCCCCACCCTATCATGTCAAAGACATGATAAAAGACAGGCAGCAGCCTCTCCACCTCTCCACCCCGAGAGAGAGAGTTAAGAGGCACAGAGTTAAGAAGCACATAGCCACACTTGCCTGAGACAGACATCATGGTAGGCCCTAAGGCTGGGAGACACCAACATGCAACACCGCCAGTCAGATCACCTGCTGTCAATCTGCTACTTTGATCCGAAACTCTGATTTAACTAAGAAAGCACTACTTCACGGACGTGCTGCCCTCTAAAGTGATCTTCAGTGGAACAAGACCAAGTTGAAGATGTGTGTGCCAGTATGCTTTGGCACCTGCTGAAACAGGAAAATCCAGCAAATGTTTCCAATCAACATGACTATAAGATAATGCTGACCTTGTCTCAAAGAGATCAGTTTCCTTCCTTGTGGATACACAGAAATCCAAATCTGATATCATTAATGAATCAAGAAACAGTAAGGATGGGGAGCCTGGGTGGCTCAATTGGTTAAGTGTCCGACTTCGGCTCAGGTCATGATCTCATGGTTTGTGGGTTTGAGCCCTGCGTCGGGCTCTGTGCTGACAGCTCAGAGCCTGGTGCCTGCTTCAAATTCTGTGTCTCTGCCCCTCCCCCACTCATGCTCGGTCTGTCTCTCAAAAATAAATAATATTGAAAAAAAAAAGAAAAGAAAGAAAGAAACACAGTAAGGAAATGCCTGTTCTACTAACCTACTCTCTCTGAACCTGAGTATCTTACATGGGATTCCAATCTGCCTACTGCTAGCATGGCCGCATATATCAGAAAAAGCTACATATCAGCTTTGGTCTTGCCCCTCATATTGTGGCTCCCATTGCTGAAGGAGACTCCTGTTCCTCAGGAGGCACACACATACCCCGAGAGTGGTGTTCTGCTTGTTGTAGCCAGCAAAGTGAAGGATGCTTTCGGTGGCCATGGCCAGCCCCGTGTGCTGGGACAGTCCTGACACCCAGTTCTGATGTTTGTTCAGATATTCCTGAAGTCAGAAAAAAAAAAAGGCTGTTTTACTTTAAAGGTAAGAATAATACTTTATAAAATAAAGTGTGAGGTAGTAGAGCAAACATTGGTTCCAATGTTGGGTCCATCCCTTGCTGTGGGACCTTCAATAAATTAAAGCCCCCCCCTTCCCCAACTGACTCTTGCTCATGTGTGAACGAGGACGATTTCCCCAGAGTGGCAGGCACACAGTAAATGTGACAGGACTGTTTATTCTTTGGACACATCCTTGCTGAGAATCTGCCACCTGCCAAGTCCTGTGCTAGATACCTGGAAAACAGTTGTAGAGTTCTAGTCCCACTGTCAACACGCAGGCAGTTGTACTGCTTGCCTGAGCAGCCCTGCTGTGAAGGAGCGACCCAACAAACAGCTGGAAGGCAGAGTAAGGGCCAGAATCTGCCTGGCCAACTAGTGGAAGGGGACACCTGGCAGAGCGTGGAGATGTGAGAAGGGCTTCTGCTCTGGGGACCATCAGGGGTCAGGGGTTAGCACTGCAGGAGCAACAAGTACAAGGGCTAGATGGCAGGCAGCCAGCCTGGGCCAGAGATGGGCCAGGCCTGAAAGGCCTTGTGTGCCAGGTGGAGTTTAGAGTGAGGCACAGGACTCCCCTCAGGAAAGTGCATGTGAGCACTGAGTTACAAAACTGTGCCAGTGGTTTTGGAGGGTTTATGGAGCCCCAGAAACCCAACCATGGACCCCGTGGCGATGGGGAGTGGCTAATGAGCAAAGGTAGCAGATTTGCTATTGACACAGGCCCAGCATGGTGGATGACTCAGGACAGGCTACAGTGACGTGTCCAGGCGGGTCGGGGACACTAAGGGTAGGCAGTGAGGGCCTGACAGGAGGTGGGGTAGGGTTCAGACAGACTAGATGTCCAGGGGAAGGGAAACAGAGCCTGAGGCAACACCAAAGGGAGGCCTGGTAGAAGTACCAAGACCAATTCAAGCCTCAAGCTTGTTCATTTTCCACTCCTTTCTTGGGCCATGGTTGAAGAAATAAACAGCTCTCCCAATTAAGGCCTTTTTTTTTTTTTTGCTTAATGAACCCTTTTAGGAATGAAAGGGGCTTCCCCTGTTTAGAGCTCAGCCTTGGGAGCTGACGCCCCTTTCCTCCATGTGAACCAAAAGAAAAGTCAGTTCCCAAAAAGGAACAGTTTGAAAAAGTACCACAGTCTGAAGAATACTAGTGGATCCACTAGACAGTGACAGCTGTCAAGCTATAGGCATGGCCTAGTTACCAGGCCCATCGCTGTCCAGCTTAGCTGCTGAGTGCCTGACAGAAGGCTCCATTTTTTTCATTTCCCCAATTGCTCTAACCTCACCACTCCTACATCTTTGTGGAAGGAAGAACTTTAAGGCAACACAAGGCACCACCCATGGGTTCTTGCAAAATGTGTTTCCAAACAGCCTCCAAGCTGCTCGGTCCTTCCTGGATTCTGAACACAGAAACACTTTGGAACTAGCTTTATCTTAACAAATGTTGCTGAGGTCAACTTCACATGCTCCTCTAGATGCACCTTCTCTTTATTAAGCCAGATTTCTTCTAGTGGGATTTTTCTTCTTTAATCCCTTTTCAGGTGACTTTTTCCTCTCATGAATTGTGGTATTTTTGGTCCATCTCTGCCTGACCAGAATAATGGCTCACTTTGTAGTCATTTGTGTTCACACGTCAGCACTTTGGTCTGCAAAGGCTCATGTGCAACTCCACATACAGCCTAGATAGGGCTCTAATGGGACAGCAGCCTCACTCCAGCTCCGGCATTCGGCAGAGGTGCTGCTACTAGACTGGCAGGCCTCCTCACTCGCGCCCGGCCTGCCACACACCTGGCACCTACCTGGTGTGAGTGGTCAGTTCCCTGGGTCTGCCTGCCCACAGATCCCATCACACCTGCCCCGCTCACCCACAACCAGTACCCTTACCCCACAAGGTGTTCCTAACAAATAGCAGCCTCTGAGGTCTCTGTTATTCCCAGACACTAGGCTAATGTTTTTGGTCTCTGTTTATGCACATTAGCGCTGTTTCTATTTTGAGTTCACAGTCTATGAAAGTTCTCTGGATCACTGGAAGGAGCTTAACAAAATTGCTTTTTGGTGATTTCAAGAAAGTACCTGTAAGTGGGACTTGGTGACCGTAGGTGCCCACTTCATTGCCTCCTGTAGGATCATTCCACAGCGCGCCGCGAAGTCCTTCACGATGCTCTGGAAGAGGGTGTGATCAAGCCGAGGTCAGTGTATCTGGGCTGTCAGAGGATGTCAGCTACAAACTGTATTTAGTTACTTTTGAGGGCTGAAGTCATACCCCTAAAATGCATGTGTTGAAGCCCTAGCCCCCACTACCTCAGAATGTGACTGTATTTGAAGATGGTGCCTTTAAAGAGGTAATTAAGGTAAAATGGTATCATATGAGTGGACCCTAATCCAATCTGACTGTGTCCTCGTAAGAGAAGATTAGGACACAGGCACAGAGGGAAGACATGTGAGGACACAAGAACACGACAACCATCTAAAAGCCAAGGAGAGAGGTGTCTGAAGAAACAACCCCGCCAACACCCTGACCTCAGATCTCCAGCCCCCAGCACTGTGAGAAAATAAATTTCTGTTATTTAAGCCACTCAGTCTGTGGTACGTAATCATGGCAGCCCTAGCGAATGATTAGAGTGACTATGTTCTAACACTGAGCCTTGGGGTATAGGGCACAGACATCCTGGTCTGTGGTCCTGGTGTAAGGCTGGGCGGCAGGGCCTACACTAACAGTGCCTCACACGGCCACTGGGCAACATATGTCCTGAGTCATTAACTGAAGGAGAACGCAGGCCATGGCAGGTAAGAACCAGTGCAGGGGCCTCGTCACCGTGTGGGGAACTCCCTGCCCACAGCTGGAGGCCCAGAGGTTGGGACATGACCTGGCCCTAGGTCTGAGCTGTGGTCTGAGCTGAGCTTCAGTCAGCCACCATGAGGGCTCTGAGTCAGACCTCGCACAGCACAGCCTCCTTATCCGGAGCTACTTACTCCATCTATTTCCCACAGCACCACAAAAGGCGAAGTCGTTCCTCACTACCACAATGACAGGTAGTCTGCACACCTCACAGCAGTGAAGTTCATCTGACAGTCATACTTGCTCAGGCAGCTTTGAGAAGCTATAAACTGACAGGCAGCAGAAAACCTCTTTGGCAGCTGAACTAAGAAAGGGCTTAGAGTCAACACGGCTGTGGGGCAGGAGGAAGCTTAGTAGACAGTCCCAGCTGGGAGTGAGTCAGCACCCCACTCATATTGTGAGACTTTCTCTCCTGCGGGCTGGGAGAGAACGCTCACACCTTAAACTTCTGGGGACTGAATGACACAGTGTGTGCAATGTGCCAGCCCTGACACTAGAGAAGGCAATGAAAATGGCTGTTAATTAGGAGACGGCTGCCACCTACCTCTCGGGCTTCACAGGTGTCTGGAACAGTGATCCGATAGGGGGCGTCAGGAATGTCGTAGTAAGGCTGGTCCTTGTGAATGTCCTGAAAACAACCAAGCTCCCTTTTCCAAACCGCCTTCCCTGGGTGCCTCTGCTCATGCTGGGCAGCGGTGTTTGCCTCCATTCCCCACACCTGTCCGGTCTGTGACAGGCTTCCAAACTTACTGCAGCTCATTGGTAAAGGCCAGGACGGGATCTGGCTTCCCCACCCCCAATTTGGCCACTTGCAGCATAAATCAGGCTCTGGTATATGACAGGGACACTCACAGCGCTCAATGACAGTGACAGGGTCTGGAGGATGTCCAGCATGGTCTTCAGCACTGTCCCGCTCCAGAGCAAGTGGGGAAACCTGCACAGACAGCCATATCTCAGGGTCCAGGAGACAAATCTTCAAGGAATCTGAGTTCCTTAAAGTGCTGCCTCGAGGGGTGGGGCAGGGTGGGGTAAAAGCCCCACCTCCTGCTGCCCAGCTGACGGTTGGAGGAGGTCAGGAGGTCTCCCAGGCAGGGCACTCTGTCAGAAACACCCCCTAGGCACTTGCCAGTCCCACTCTTCAGAGCCTAGATGTGGCCTCACGTGACCTGCTCTCAACCTAACACTGATACTGGCTGGGACATGCTCCCTCACTCCCCAAAGTGATCCTCCTTGTTTTTGACCAGGGGTCCCCAATATTTTCACATGATGGCAAAATAGAAAATGGCCATATTTGCATGACACTCTAGCTCAAAGAGAAGAAGCTGCTCCTGGATGTGGTGGCCAGGGTGAGGGGAGCAGACTCTGTATAGCTGTGACTCATCATGGCCCTCTGCTTAGGAGGTCCAGCTCAGACACATGTCATACACGTGCTAGACTTGCTTTCTGGCCCTGCCTAGACCAGGCGCACAGCACCTGCAGCAGGCTCCAGAACTCCTGGACGCTTGCATGGAGCTGAGGGCAGGCCCAGCGTGGCTGTTTGCTGCCTCTGGCCTTTACATTGCAGACAGGCTGGTCCAGCCCACCTTTGAGGGTTCTCGTCCATGTGGGGGCATGTCCCTTGAAAGTCTGCTTTGGCTCCCAGCACAGAGAGCCTGGAGTGGAAAAAGGTCTGTGTGGGCTCTCCTTCCTCTCTGAGGAGCCTGGAAGACACTGATTCTACCAGGGACCTCTGGCTGGGCTCTGGGGTAGGAGATATCGCTTAGGATGGCTGTGAGCTTCCCAGAGTGAGCCCAGAGAGGCCCTGTGGCAGGGGAGGGTGGGATGCAGAGACACAGAGACATAACACCCCTTGTCAGGAGCTGCACTGTAAGTAACATCAATAGCTCAGAGTAAGTAGAGGTTTCAGGACCAAACTTCAGACCCTGCAGCAAATTCCATGACATTCTGAGGGAGGCCGCATTGCCATTTGAGAGTTTAAATTCTGACTCCAATTTTGCTGCATTGATAATGTAAGGACGGTTCTTCCCTGATTCTAAACCTAGAGGCGTGCGCACACATGCGGGCTCACACACACACACACACACACACACACACACACACACACACACACAGCATTAGAAGGAAAATGAGCTTACTTATCCACTAGACCAGACAGATACTTGTCTGCCACCCTCCGTATCCTCTTGTGAATGTGGTTGAAGTTCACCAGGAGAAACTGCGCATGCCGCTCCAGCTCTTCCTCATTTTCCTTGGTCTTAGCCTGGAGATTCAGAAGAGACAGGTACAATAGGCGCCCTCCACATGCTTCCAGCAGACACATGCTCGCGCTCTGACAAGGCTTACTTTATCTGCCATCATGTTTAGGAAGGCATCAAATACTTTGTCTGCGACGGCAATCACACACTGCATCATCCCTGAAATGAGGAGGGAGTTTCCATGGGTCAGAAGCATCAAGAGAAAGAGACCAATCCCGGCTACTTTCAAACATAGTGTTTAGAAATGATTTTGGATTACAGACAAATGGCAGAGAGAGCACACAGTTCCCACATACCCTGGACCCAGTTTCTCCTGATATTAGCAGCTCAACTTGTCAAAACTAAGAAGTCGACACTGATATACCGTTAGCTCAACTTCAGGCTTTATTTGGATTTCCTGTTTTCCCACTAATGTCCCTTTTCTGTCCCAGGATCTAATGAAGATGCCATGTGCTATTACCCATCAGGTCTCCTTTGTCTCACACAATCTGTGCTGATTCCTTGGTCTGTTCTTGCCTTTCATGAACCTGACACTTCTGAAGAGCACAGGCATTTTGTAGGATGTCCCTCAATTTAGGTGTGTCTGATGTTTGCCTGTGATTAGACTAAGGTTACAGGCTTTTAGGAAAATCCCACAGAGGTGAAGTGGTTTTGTTGCATAGTAGCAGGAGTGTGTGAAATCAGTATCTCCTACCACTGGGGAGGATGACCTTGATCGCTTGGGTACAGTGGTGTCTGCCAAGTTTCCCCCTGTCCAGTTACTACTTTTCTCTTTCCATGCTCTACTCTTCAGAAGGGAGTCACTGAGTCCAGCCCACACTCAGGGAGGGGAATTAAGCAGCAGCTCCTGAAGAGAATGTAGGCATAAGAAAAACCGCCACAGTAACTGGAAAATACCCTGGGTAAGATACTTAAATGTGTTGATTTTTTTCTTTTTTTGTATTAAGTAGGCTCCACACCCAGTGTGGAGTTCAATGCAGGGCTTGAACTCACAACCCTGAGATCAAGACATGAGCTGAGATCAAGAGTCAGATGCTTAACCGACTGAGCCATCCAGGTGCCCCTGGGGAAGATACTTTGAGGTCATGCAGACATCTCATTTCTCTTCAAGATTTTGCCCACATTTTAGTATCTGTCAGTGGGATGTGCTTGCAGAAGGCACTCTGGCTCTCACTAGGATTTTGTTTTCTTCATTTTTTCTACTTTTAGTAATTGGGATTCTGTAAGGAAGTTCTGTCCCTCTTTCCCCATGTTTGATGTATTCAATCATCTAATCAGTATAGACTCATAGATATTTATTTCAGTCACTGGGTCATAATCCAATACTGTCATTATTTGCTGCCCAAATTGTTCCAGCTTTGGCCATTGAGAACTCTTTCGGGGAGACTCAAGTCCTTGTGACATGCCCACATCCCTTTTCTTTTCTTCTTCCTTTCCCTTTTTTTCCTTTCACAGGACCTTCCTTTCTGGCACTACAAGGTGTCCCAGGCTCATCTTGTATTTTCCCTGCCCCAATTCTCTGTAGAATCAACCTTTTTTTCCTTGGACACTTGGTTCCTTTTAATGCAGAATGGTATTTAGAAAGCAAGATCTGAGCACTGGATGTGCTTGTTGCCACCAGAGTACAAAGCAGATTTTTTTTCAAGTTTATTTATTTTGTGAGAGAGCGAGTGAGTGGGGTAGGGGCAGAGAGAGAGGGAGAGACAGAGAATCCCAAGAAGGCTGCACACTGTCAGTGCACAGAGCCCAGTGAGGGGCTTGAACTCATGAACCGTGAGATCATGACCAGAGCTAAAATCAAGAGTCAGATACTTAACTGACTGATCCACCCAGGCGCCCCTACAAGGCAGATTTTAAAAAGCAACAGTACAGCACAAGCATCACAGTGCTGATGTAATAAAGTGCTGCTTGCCCACCAGTGCTGTCCCACTTATCCAGTGTCCTTTTTTTTTTTTTTTTTTTTTAAAGATTTTATTTGGGGGTGGCACAGTTGGTTAAGCATCTGACTCCTGATCTCAGCTCAGGTCATGACCTTACAGTTTGTGAGTTTGAGCCCTCCATTGGGCTCTGCACTGATGGCATGGAGCCTACCTGGGATTTTGTCTCTCTTTCTCTCTGCCCCTCTCACTTGTGCGCACGTTCTCTCTCAAAGTAAATAAACTTAAAAAAAGTTTTCTTTAAGATTTTTTAAAAAGTCATCTCTACACCCAATGTGGGGCTTGAACTTACAGACCCTAGATCAAGAGTGGCATGCTCTACCAAGTGCGCCAGCCAGGAGCCCCATCCAGTGCCTTTAGGCTGGCTAAATGACAGAGCTGTAAGGTCAGCAGGGCAGAGAGATAAGGAGGTGCCGCACCTCTGTGCCCCAGGCAAAGCACAGAGCCGGAAACACAAAGATGCATCGCATATGTGTTTTTTATGAGGATAAATGGGCCCCCAAAGCTCTCAGACATGGAAAATGATTAGTGTGACGTGGACAGATGCCCAAACAGGGAGAGGCTACTTTCTCAGAAGTTGGGTTGGTGGATGAAATCTTGTTTGGAGGGGTGTGTTTAGTGTAGTATCTTTTCATATAGCTCTAAGGAAACTGAAACTGTAAGTTTCTAATAAAAAACAATCAGATAGTAGTGGTCAGATGCCAGTCATCAACGCCCAGTAGCCTCTCTGGAGATTTTTACTTAAAAACAGCCACTTTGCTTTTTGCACTTTCCTTTTACACTTTAGCTTGGGACTACCTCGGTCTTAGTCTGCACTGACTGACTAGGCAGCTGGCAGGCTGCATTCCAAGAACACATGGAGGCTGGGCTCACACCTGCACAGAGGAGGTGCCAGCCCTCCCCTTCGCAGGCTGCTAGATGCTTCTTATAACCTCCTTCCTGCTTGGTTCTGAAAACTCATGAGTAACACATCTCCATAGACATGTCCTTCCCACCTCTCATGTTTTAGGAGAGAAAAGGAAGAGGAAAGTACACTCAGTAAATATACATTTATTGGCTTAACCTAAGTGCCATACTCAGAACAAAAACAAATAACCCATTTGGAAATCATGTGGAAGAGTATGGTGTACTGTGAAAATTAAAAAGTGTCCATAAGGTGCACATCAGTTCCCAGTGCAATTATGACAAAGTAACAGAAAAAACAGACCTTAGGAGAGAGAGGATGACATTTAGCTTTAGAAAGGTATCTTATTCTGTCTATAGATACTCTCAATAGGAGGCTGGCAAAATGTGGTAGGTTCTTAGGCACCTTTGGGCTAGTAATCTCAATTTTTTTGTTGCCTACCTTCCCTCCTAGAGCCAAAGAAGCTCAGGGTGACCCAACTGTCTAGCACAAAACAACTGTTATATAAACAATGGGCATCTGGGTGGCTTGGTCGGTTTGGCCTCTGACTCTTGGTTTTAGCTCAGATCATGACATCACAGTTTGTGAGTTTGAGCCCCATGGAGGACTCTGCACTGGCAGTGTGAAGCCAGCTTGGGATTTTCTGTCTCCTTCTCTTTGTGCCCCTTTCCTGCTTTCTTTCTCAAAAATAAATAAATAAACATTAAAAAACAAAACAATGGGTGGATGGACAAGGGGAACAAATCAATGAACAGCTCAGTCAGTGGTTAACAGTGTCTCTACTATACTCTCAAGTGGTCCTTGGGCATGTGTGTGGGACTCTCTGAATGTGGGGCTTCCTCTTCCTGTGTCTACACCCTGGTGGGAGGGGTTTCCTACCTTACAAAATTGCTTGCCTGCACCTCCCACCATGGCCTCTAAAGAGCTCCTCCTCCTCTAATCCTTCCCCCTACTGCCAGCAGGGGGAGCTTCCAGAACCCATACACTACTTCCTTGCCTACTCCACAAAAATAAATAAACGCACCTAATTTCCTGACTGTCATGTAGGAGTGATGTGATAAGGGTTCTATAAAGGACTTACTGGACAAAGGTCTTATATGAAGCAGCACCTCAGAACCTTGGGGTGATTTTATTTTTTATTTTTAAAAAGTTTTATTTTTACGTAATCTCTAGACCCAAGGTGAGACCCAAATTCATAACCTGGAGATCAAGAGTTGTACTCTCCACTGACTGAGCCAGCCACGTACCTCCTTGGGGTGATTTTTAAAAGGATTTCTTCAAGGACTGATTTTTCAACAATAGGAAAAATGGCAGAAAAATTATCTGGGGATTAATTCTCTACTGGCAAGAACAAGTTGATAGATTCTTCAGAGTGCCAATGACTTCTGGCATGGAAAGGTCTCCTCTCTACTTAATAATAAATTTATTGATTTTAAGAATTGTCAATTAGCAGTCTTTGAAATATTTACCCACACAGTTAATCAATCAGAACTCATGGCCATAATGTACCCAAATATTTAAGCACAATTATAAAACTGATCAAGTTCTTCTAAGCATATAATTAAAACATAGGTCTAACATTTCAGAGTCTCATATTTTTAAACACTTTAAAAATCAACACAGAGACCAAAGCAATGATGCTTAAAACCTGTCAGTGTCCTTATACTCAAACTGGTTAAACAGTGCCTATACTATGCATTTAATTTTTTTCTTTGCTATCTTTTTTAAATGTTTATTTTTGAGAGAGAGACACAGAGTGCGAGTGGGGGAGGGACAGAGACA
Organism: Panthera uncia; assembly: GCF_023721935.1. NCBI lineage: Eukaryota > Metazoa > Chordata > Mammalia > Carnivora > Felidae > Panthera > Panthera uncia. The sequence goes on from NW_026057586.1 coordinate 63,541,628, forward strand.
GAGAGGGAGACACAGAATTGGAGGCAGGCTCCAGGCTCTGAGCTGTCAGCACAGAGCCCGACGCAGGGCTCAAATCCACAAAGTGTGAGATAATGACCTCAGCAGAAGTCAGACACCCAACGGAGTCACCCAGGTACCCCTATTTTTTTTTTTAATGTTTATTTATCTTTGAGAGAGAGACAGAGAGACAGAGAGAGACAGAGAGAAACAGAGAGAGACAGAGTGTGAGTGGGGGAAGGGCAGAGAAAGAGGGAGACACAGAATCTGAAGCAGGTTCCAGGCTCTGAGCTGTCAGCACAGAGCCCGATGTGGGCTCGAACTCATGGACCGTGAGATCATGATCTGAGCCGAAGTCGGACGCTTAACTGACTGAGCTACCCAGATGCCCCTGTTATCTCAATTTTAATAGCTCTTCTTATTTTCATTCCTATTCTTATCTTAGGTTTGCCCTACTAGAATTCCAGTAAGTATAATATTTTAGTACCATCAGAGAGTTTCAATTATTTCTCTGTTTTCCCAGGAGTTTGCTTTTAGGACTGGTTGCAGCTGAGACCCTCTGTGCACTCAGGATCTGAGGACATTTGCATCATAGGACTTGCAAGTCTTTGTGTTTCATATAGATTTTCCTATTCTGAAACCTTCCCAGAAATGATGTGGCCCTTAAATCGGATGTTGCCCACAGGTCCTGACCTGCTGCCCTGACATTCTGACCTGGCCTGATGACACCACTGGAAACATTCATGGTCCTGAGCAGGGTCTCCTTATAACCAGCATGAACCATACTGAGGCATGAAGCCCTCGTGGAAGGTCTGGGTATCCTCACAATGAACTCTCTAATAGCTACTCTCAGCTAACAGAGCACTTTTAACTAGCCATTCTGTGGGATGTCTCTGCCTATCACCTGCTGGGCACCCTTTCTACCTGTCAACTCTTGGAGACCAGGCATGACTTTATCGTGGGTGCCATGTCTCTCCTTGAACTGTGTAGCTCTTTCTTTGTGTTCCCTCTTTCCTGATTACATAAGAGAAACAACAACCTATCTCTACTTCACAAATACTTAGTGGAAAAAACAAACATTAGATATATATATATCCTATGTATTATGTTATCACTACATATTATATCATAACATATATATAATATGTTATGTGTGTTATGTTATATGTGTGTATACACACACACACATTAGCATAACATATATATGTTTTTTAGCATAACATATATATATGTTTTATATATATATATATAAAACCTAGTATATTTGGATATACACATCCTAGTATATTTGCCCTTCTTTTAAGCAAAATATGTATTCATGTTCAAATTATGATACTTTGCCCACTGGGAGTCCTTTTATTTTTTTAAAATATTTATTTTTGAGAGAGAAAGAGAACGTGCAAGTAGGAGAGGGGCAGAGAGACAGGGGGACAGAGGATCTGAAGTGGGCTCTGCACTGACAGCAGCGAGCCTGATGTGGGGTTTGAACTCATGAACTATGAGATGACCTCAGCCAAAGTCAAACGCTCAATCAACTGAGCCACCCAGGCACCTAGGAGTCCTTTTAAATTGGTTCTTAGTCCTCTTTGCCTGCTCTGGACATTTTTCCTATCTATCTATCTATCTAAACATTTATTTATTGGGGGGGGAGGGGCAGAGAGAGGGAGACAGAGGATCCGAAGCAGACTCTGCCCTGTGAATGCAGAGCCCAATGCAAGGCTTGAACCCGTGAACCATGAGATCATGGCCTGAGCCAAAATCAAGAGTCAGCTGCTTAACTGATTGAGTTAAGCCACCTAGGTGCCCCTACTCTGGACATTTAAAAAGCATAACTGCTCCCTGGCAACAATAAGATGCTCCAGGTTCATCAATGATTATTTGAGAAGCCCAGGATCCTTTCAGCATGGGATAGTATTAGAGACTGAAATTTGGGGGCTAGAGCATACTCAAGCATTGAGGGTAGGCAAGAGTGATGCTCCTTAAGGCTATATGGTTATGTTATACATTTTTGTTGTTATTTTTAAAAATTTATTTTTTATTTTTTATTTAAAAAAAAAAATTTTTTTTTAAACATTTATTTTTGAGACAGAGAAACAGAGCATGAACGGGGGAGGGGCAGAGAGACAGGGAGACACAGAATTGGAAGCAGGCTCCAGGCTCTGAGCTGTCAGCCCAGAGCCCGACGCGGGGCTCGAACTCACAGACTGCGAGATCGTGACCTGAGCTGAAGTCGGACGCTTAACCGACTGAGCCACCTAGGCGCCCCTAAAAAATTTTTAAATATTTTACATTTTGAGAGACAGAGACAGAGCATGAGTGGGGGAAGGGCTGAGAGAGTGAGAAACAGAATCTGAAGCAGGCTCCAGACTCTGAGCTGTCAGCACAGAGCCCAATGTGGGGCCCGGACCCACAAACTGCAAGATCATAACCTGAGCTGAAGTCGAACGCTCAGCCAGGTGAGCCATCCAGGTGTCCCTTGTTTTTTAAAGGCAATAGAAGTTTACTAAATATACTGCAAGAGAGTGGCAGGCAGGACAGCAGAGAAGAGGCATGAGGCAGTGGTGTGGAATATACTGCTAAAGTTCTATGTTTTATACTGACCTTTCCAATGTAGTATGTAACTTCATAAAACTATTTTCTTCACAAAGACAGAAAATTGGTAGTATTCCTTTCTATACTATTAAAGCTCAATTCATCATTAGAGTACCACAATAATCGACTTACCAGATTTGTCTTTCTGAATAGCTTTATCTTCAAAGTAGCAGAACATTACCTGGAAGCGGTCAGGATCTGTTGAACGTAGTACCCTAGCAAGGAGGACAGTTTTGAGTAAATTTTAAAAAATCCAGGCCCTCCCTATCACAGATTTGGTACTGCCCAGAACTGCTGAGGCCATGAGGAACCAAGTGTCATAGACTCACATGGACTTTCTGGAGGACAATATCCACCATCTGTCATAACATTCCCACACTGTTCACCCAGCAACCCACCACTAATGATGCATCTTAAGGGTAATGTGCACAACAGTGCTGGCTGAATATCCATCAGTAGGAAACTGGTCAGCGACACCAAAGTACACCTATTCAGTGGCACAACATGCAGTCACCAAAATGAAAGATAACTCCAGAAAAACATCGAAGATGCACTATTACATGAGAAAGCAAGGTGTGGAGAAAATGGATACAGCATAATGTTAGTGACAGGTTTCCGAAAGGCCTCCATGTGCCTTCTGTGTGTAGGATATTTATGTTTGCATTTAAAATTTCTAGAAGGAAAAGTAAAACTATCAACAGCGGGTATCTCTGAATTCAGGGCCTGGGAAGTGAGACTTGTAGTTTTCATCTTTAGCGTCTTCTGTACCATTTCAATATTTTCCTTCTCTTTTTTTGGTTTATGCATCGTTTTTATTTTCAAAGTAAAAAATATCTTTTACTTTGGGGCAAAGATAGAAAAAGAAATGCATGCACTTGAACCATAGTCCCTGTGAAGGGCCATTCAGAGTTTGGGGGGCTCCACTAAGATAGTGCGGCACATGTGCACACAGGCAAGCACTTGGTGGAGTCTATCTGTGGGCTTCTGCACCAACCTTTTGTGAGTCAAACTGCAGTAGGGCAGGCTGTGTGGCTTTAAGTGCATGCATTCTCAAGTGTTCACGTTCACACAGCTTTTATGTAATTGCTCACATTGTCCACCTCGCTGTTTTAACATTCTCCTAATAACCAGTGGCTGGGAGTCTGAGCCAGGTTCTTGAATAAAGGCTTCAGGGTTGCTTCTCTGTGCTAACAGTGCTCGCAGAGGCCTGGCAGGCAACCTGGAGTGGGAACTGGGTTCTTGGGAGCTGCCTGTGGGCCGTCCCCTTATGGTCCTGCTCTACCAGCCCACTCAACAGCCTGTCGTGAGACCCCATTCGTGGGCACACTTGTGGGGAAGCAGGAGACAGCCCTGCTGGCGGGCACATGAGGCTGAGAGGGTCTGGAGACATCGCTTGTAGCCATTCAACTTAGGAGCAAACAAGGTTTTTGATCTGTGTTGGTTTGCTTGTTTTGTTTTGGTTGGGTTTCTCTTTGAAAATACACTCTTTATAATAAAAAGGATGAGAGAACTACACTAAGATGCTATAGGGAATGGTGGTGAGGTGAGTAGTTTTTCCTCCCCACTTATTTCCAAATTTGTGTGTAATGTTCTACTACTTTTATTAAAAAAAAAAAAAACAAAACTGTAATGAACAAAGAAAAGAAGGCCAAAAGCTCCTTAGCTCTGTGGGACTTTGGGGGAGAATGTTCACTAGTTTTTAAATTTTGCTCTGTTGTGGCACCCTCAGGCTACCAAGCGGCCGGGAAAGGAGGACAGAGCTGGAAAGTAGGGGCTCACTCCCACTTACCCAAAAGAGCCTTAATCTAGGTTATATGTTGAGCTTCCTAGCAAGAGGTCTTTTACCAGAGGCTTTCATGGCACCAAACAAAGGTTTAAATAGTGGCATTTCCCAAATATTCCCCCTTTTAAGAACTACCAGTTTACTTTTCAAACCATTTGGTAAGGTTTATCCTATAACTTATTACACCTATCATGTGACTTCAACAAACAGATTATGTGTAACCTGACTTTTTTAAGTTTATTTATTTTTGAGAGAGAAAGAGAGAGACAGAGCATGAATGGGGGAGTGGCAGAGAGAGAGGGAGACACAGAATCGGAAGCAGGCTCCAGGCTCTGAGCTATCAGCCCAGAGCCCGACGCGGGGCTTGAACTCATGGACCGCGAGATCGTGACCTGAGCTGAAGTCGGACGCTTAACCGACTGAGCCACCCAGGAGTCCCTAACCTGACCTTTTTTGATGACAGGGATGCATCTTTCTGTAGCTAGTGTATTCAGCTGCAGCCCTATGGTGCCTCAGAGCTTACCATGGTGAGTCTGTACCATCCACATAGGCAGCTGGGCTCTGAGCATCCTAGCTGCTTCCTCCAGTCTTCATTTACAAGAGGCAGCATGGCACAGTGCTTAACAGACTTGGATCTCAATCCAAATCAGGGTTTATTACCTTGGGTAACTTACTTAACTGTTCAGTGTCTCAGTTTCCTCATCTGTAAAATGGGTATGTAATAATGCCTACCCCATAGGCTTGTTGGAGAGCGTGTCAATACAGGCAACTTAGCACAGTGCCTGGTACGGTATAAGTACTCAATCTATGTTAATATTGGTGTTGTTATGATGACAATTATTACAGTTGTTAGGTCTGCTATGGTTACATATGTATCTTGAGCATCTGCTAACTGTGGGACTGTTTTGGGACAGGCCCCTTCCCATTTCCAATTTGCTGTTTGTACTCAGCTGTGATCCTGGAAACCAGTTCAATGAATGTCTTAGAACATTTTCAGTGAGGGCTGATCCCTAACAGGGGCTCTTAGTCAAGTGGACAGAGTTTGAAATATCTATCGTGATGGCTCAGAAGCCTATTCCCTATAAGGAGAGGATAAATAAGAGAGTTATAAGATGTGGTGTTTGGTGCTCAGGAGGGAGGAGCACACAAGAAAAGCAGAGGGTGTTTTTGTTTTTTGTCTTTTTTTTTTTTTTTTTTTTTTTTTGGGAGGCAAAAAAATATTAGAGTATAAGATTAGAAAGTAAGAATAATAGGAAAGCTCTCTTTACAGAGACGGGACATTTGAAAGTGACTGCCTCTGTTTTTTGCTTTTTAAGAAAGCTTACATGTCTTAGGAGGAACTGAAGAGTCCCACCCCCAGAAGGCACAAATATATAAAAATTAGCTCCAGGGGCTGTATTGGGAGGTAAAGGCCTGTATACCTCATATATTCCAGCCGATAAACAGACAGGAGATAGGTGGACATGGCAAAGTCCAGCTTGTTGATGAGGGCGGACACTTCGGGGGCAGGGTCCAGCAGGTTGATGATGGTGCTGCGGAGCTCACTCAGTTCAGCCTAGGAGGAAATAAAAGGCTCAAGGGCTCACACAAGCACCTGGAGGGGAAAGCGGCCCTCCTCCAGGAGAGGTGGATAACATGTGATAACAAGGACAAAGAAAGGATCTGCCCATTGTTCAAGAAAGCTTAGCAAAATCCCTGCCCTGCATCATCTATCCTTGGCAGGGTGAGAATCCTTACAGGGGTGACTGTGTCGTTTTTCATGGCCGAGTTATACTGGAGGACGGAACGCAGTGGTTCTTTGCTGGGAAACGTGAGCAGGGGTGACTTGGTGGCTATTTCACAGACCCCCTCGTACCATTCTTCTGGCCAAAGTCCTGCAAGAGAGTGCCCATGAGTGAGACCACCACCTTGCTCAAGAATCACTATAGAGCAGTTGACAATGACCATTTCTACAGTCGTGGGTCCTTTGCTTGAGCCAATTACCCCAAAATGGGGCACAGAAATGAGTTTGTCTTCTAACTTGGATGTTTTTTTTTTCTAAGATTCATGGTATTCTTAGAACCCTAAAATACATCTGGGAAGTATAACATTTGCATACACACTTGTAGGAAGCAGCAGCTGAATTTGAACTAGTTTTGAATGCATACACATTCATAATTAGGTAGAGTCCTACTTCCACCTTTGTTTTCACTCTGCACTCTTGTCTTCCCCAGAAGAGCAAGTATTGCCCTACCTGACCCCTCCACTGCGAATCCCATCAGCACAGAATAGAGCCAGAAGTCCCGGAAGAGCTTCTGCAACCGAGGTTTGGCTTCTTTGATGGGAGGCAACCTTCGGGTGAGCTGATATACCAAGGACAGAGGGAGAAAAGGAAGTTATTTGCTTGTAAGCCCTAAAACCTACAGATGTGAAATCAACCACAGATTCATTCTCCCAGAACCTGTCAGTCATTTTGGGTAGGAAAAGACACACTGAGCAGTGACCAACACCTCTTGATCAGTTCACTGGTAAATACTCACCCATTCGGCAAACATTTATTGAGTAGCTAATGTGCACCAGGCACCATGCCTGGGAGGTGAAAAGCCCCATTCCTGCAGAGGACTTGCTGCCTAGTTTGGAGGCAGGTGAGGAAATAATCACAGTGTGGCAGAGATCCTGGAGAAGGTGTCATGGGTCTCAATGTTACTATGCAAGGAACTCTTAGCCAGGCAGAGAAGAGAAAGCAGCCCATCCTGGGTAGGGCATGGAGGGCCTGGGGAGGCTGGACCTCAGGTGAACAGTTGTGACTGAAAAGAAAGTGTGATCGTGAGAAATCTCGTGGATCAAGGAGAAGTGGTTTTCAGATCTTTTCTGGCAGCGCAACTTTTCCAAACAATAATCTTGGGCAGAATCCCAAGATGTAAAACAGGTATAGGCAGAGTTGCTTAGGCACAGGAGTGAGAGGCTGAAGTCCCTGCATCCTTGCTCCAGGTGGTGTCCCGCCCAGTATAAAGCAGGCAGTAGCTTGTAGTTATGCAAAAAATGTTAAATTTGCGCACAGCACCTCACCTATTGGACAAACTGGTCCTCACAGAACCCCCAGAGGACGTCAAGCCTCCTACGGTGATAATCAACTTACGATGAGGGGTCTCTGCAACACAAACATTCATGAGTGCCAAGTATGGGCCAGGGTCACGGGGTAGGACACATGATGATACCATTGCTGGCAGGGGTGGGGGATCACAGAGAGAGATGGGCACCTGAACCCATGACTGGTAAGGACTATATAAACTGGTACACTATTTCCTGGAAAGCAATTTGGTAAAATGAATAAAAAATTCTAAATAATCCCATCATTTCACCAAAAATCTCCTCTCTAGCAATGTATCCAAAAAAATCTGAGTTAGGCACAAAAATGTTGTAAGATTTGTTAGAACAGAAAAAAAAAAATAAGGGCACCTGGGTAGCTTAGTCAGTTAAGTGTCTAACTCTTGACCTCAGTTCAGGTCATTATTTCACAGTTCTTGGGTTCAAACCCCAAGTTGGGGACTGTCAGCACAGAGCCTGTTTGGATTCTCTCTTTCTCTCCCCCGCCGCATCCCTTCCCCTGTTCATGCTCTCTCTCTCAAAATAGATAAACTTAAAAAAAAAAAAAAAAAAGAGCTGGACGCTTAACTAAGTCACCCAGGCACCCCTGGATCCTGGATTTTAAAAAGCTATCAAAGAAAAATAAATAAATAAAAAGCTATCAAAGAAGTCATGGAGAAATCTGACTGGGATATGGCTGATATAAGAGAGGAGGATTGATTTTCCTAGATGTTAACAGTGGTGCAGAGTAGGGCAAAGACCCTTCCATTTAAGAGACAAAGCTCCAGCGCCCAGGGCTGAAGTGTTATGACTTCCACAACTCCCTTTCAAATACCTCAGGAGATACCCTCAGGGGGTGCACACACAGGGAATTAAGCAGATAAGGCAAAATAGTAACTGTTTTATCTAGGATGTTGGTATATGGATGTCCATTATTCAATTCTTCCAATTGCTCTGTATATTTTTAAATTTCATAATAAAAAGTTGGTGGGGCACCTGAGTGGCTTAGCCAGTTGGTTAAGCATCCAACTCTTGATTTCAGCTCCGGACATGATCTCATGGTTCCTGAGTTTGAGCCCTGCGTTGGGTTCTGTGCTGACAGTGCAGAGCCTGCTTGGGATTCTCTCTCTCCCTCCCTCTCTGCCCCTCCCCTGCTTGCTCTCTTTCTCTCTTTCCCTCTCTCATAATAAATAAACTTAAAAAAAAAATTTAACAAAAAAAAGCTGTAAAACATACCTAACCATAAGGCAAGCCTTGTAACTAGAAAGAAAACAATGGAGTATGTGTGGCAGAAGGTACTGATTTACAGTGGGGGCCAAAACTATACACCTCCAATGGGGAACAGATCCAAAACTGTCAGAATTGTCAAGAAGGGCTGTCAACACTCAGTTACATGATCAGAAACCTAGATATGTAAGGGGCAACTGGGTGGCTTAGTCAGTTAAGCATCTGACTTTGGCTCAGATCACGGTCTCATGGTTTGTGGGTTTAAGCCCTGCTTCAAAATTCTCTCTCTCAGCCCCTCACTCACTCACACTATCTCTCTCAAATATAATAAGAAAAAGAAATCAAGCTATGTAAGAAACATTATTTATTAGTTTAAAATAATCTAAGCAATATATACTCATAGAAAAGAAATTTCAGCAAAGAAGTACATAGAGTGAAAAAGGAACACTTTCTACCTGCCTTCCGTGTCCAATGTTAAAAGCTGGCTGCATCTCCTTCCAGACCTTTCCTGTGAATAAACTATGTGTGGTGAAAGTGATAATAGCTAACATTTACTGAGCATTTACTGAGCGCCGGGTGCCATTCTCTGTGCTTTCCACACATTATTACCTCATTTAATTTTCACAGCAACCTTATACAGTAGGTATAACTACTGTTTCAGAGAGGAGAACACAGAGGGCAGGAGGTGGGATTCCTGTCAGAGTAGCCAGTTCAGCCTTGGTGAAGCCCAGAGCAGATGGTGTGAACACAGCAGCGATGTGGTGGTCCAGAGAGACAACTTCCATGCAGAAAGAACAGCCAGTGCTAAAGCTCTGGGGGGGGGGGGGGCAAGCTTAGTGTGTGAGAACAAGGTAGAGGTGGAGGGAGCTGGCCTGGAGCAGATTATTAGATCCCTGAAGATTCCAGACAGAGGTAATGGACACTCTGAGCCAGCGTAATGGTGCCCACACTGAAGTCCTAGTACTGAGTAGGAACGATGAAGATTCTGAGAAAGCAACGTGTGAGTAAAGCTACTGAGTGCTAACCTAGACCCAAATCCAGCCACTCTTGCCAGGTCTTGAACACAATGGACAGCCCTTTACATGCCAGAAATTTCTCAAAATGAGTAACACACAGACGCCCTGCTATGGGCTCCTTAAGAGCACCTACAGAGTCCCCAGAGAGTTATGTTCTCCCTTTAGAGGGTCTCTGGGTGACAAACACACTCTCAGGTACCAAAATCAGGGAGCAGCACTCTGTGACAAGTTGGTCTTCTAGGCAATCCAGAACATTCCTATAATAACATTTTATTTATTTATTTATTTATTTATTTATTTAGTGAGAGAGACAGAGGGAGAGGGAGAGATGGGGGGAAGGGAGAGATGAGGGAGGGGGGAGAGATGGAGGGAGGGAGGGAGAGAGAAAGGGAGAGGGAAGGAGGGAGGGAGAGAGGGAGGGAGAGAGGGAGAGAGAGAGGGAGAGAGAGAGAGAGAG
>NW_026057586.1:63552165-63586821 GCF_023721935.1 Panthera uncia
AGAGAGAGAGAGAGAGAGAGAGAGAGAGAGAATCTTAAGCAAGCTCCACACTCAGCATGGAGCGTGACACAGGGCTCAATTCCACAACCCTGGGATCATGACCTGAGCCAAAACCAAGAGTCATATGCTCAACCAATTGAGCCACCCAGGTACTCCAATGATGTTTTAGATTACAGAATTTAAAATTAATTTTATGTATTTATTTATTTACTTATTTATTTTATTTATTTATTTAAAAAAATTTTTTTAACGTTTTTATTTATTTTTGAGACAGGGAGAGACAGAGCATGAACAGGGGAGGGTCAGAGAGAGGGAGACACAGGATCAGAATCTGAAACAGGCTCCAGGCCCTGAGCTGTCAGCACAGAGCCCAACGTGGGGCTCGAACTCACAGATCGCGAGCTCATGACCTGAGCCAAAGTCGGCCGCTTAACCGACTGAGCCACCCAGGCGCCCCTAAAACTAATTTTAAAGAGTGATCCTAGCCCCACAGATCCCTGTGAATGCCTAGGACCCGAAGTTTGGGAAGCACTGTTTGGTAATACCCTATCTGTCCTGCAAGCCTGGCACAGAACACAGTGAGTGAACCCTGACTGAAGAAAGTTCGGTGCCAAGGTCTCCTTATGTTATAAATCACTCATCTCATTCCCTTCCTTCACTTTTCACAGAGGGACATGCTAATAGAAGCATGGGGACATGTGCCTAGTAGCCGCATTAGCCCTGGAGACCAGGGCCAGGTCAGACATGGAGATCATCCCAGTGGGAGAATTCAAAGCTAGAGGGCAGGCAGAGGGCCTCTGCTTTCAGGGGAACATTATAGCTACCCCCAATGCAACCAAGCCTCCAGAGCTCTGAAGAGTATGTCAATTATGTGGTGGCTTCAGCAAGGACTGTGTCCACAAGCAAATTGACACAGTGACAAGTCAGGGCTTCAAAACACCAGCTGCACCAGAACTGGGGCAGAGAAGTCAGAAGTCACTCAGCAGAGATCAAAGACACAGCCAAGGGGGTTTGTGCTGACAAAGCTAGTTGAATGGTGTTTGATTTGGGACATATTTACTTTGGAAAATACCCAATACCAGCCCAGCATCAAAGTTCACATTGAAACCCTGCTGGTGACCTTGGCTCATTTCATCTCTGCCACACTTCTCAGAAGCACAGAGGTGAGTTGGGTTTCTGACATTTCTGCTGATTATAAACTCTTATATGCGGTGGTTAGAGATGGGTAACTGGTGCATTTCTCTATCAAAATTACAAGTTCAAAAAGCTTTCTACATCATCCTAAAAATGGAAAAATGTTTTTATTTTTTAGTCTGCCTATTGTAACATTCGTCAGTTACATTTTTGAGACAATTGGCAAAATTGGAACAGGAACTAGAATAAAGTATTGTGCCTATGTTAGATTATTTTAAGTGGATAACTGTACTATGATGGTGCATGAAAATATCCTTGTCCTTAGGCACTTTTCCCTAAAATATTAGAATTTAAAGTGAGAGGGACGTACAAGTGACCTATTGTCAGAAAGTTCAGAAAAAAAAGAGTACACATGTGTGCCTGTGTGCACACCCATATATACACACACACACACGCATACACACGGAGAGAGCCATAAAGCAACTGTTCTAAAATACAAAAGCTGGTGAAATCTGGGTGTACAGGGGTTGTTTTTTATGCTGATCTTTCAACTTCTGTAAGTTTGAAGTTATTTTAAAATGAAAGATTTTTTTAAAAAACTTCAGGCAGTTACTTCTCTCCCAACACATCTGCCCTCTTGGGGCCTGAAGACACACCCTGGAGGGACTAGGGTGTCCAGATGTTATGCTCTGATGCGTGATCAAAAAGGCTAAACCTGTTCCATACAATTGGCATGAGAAAGCGCCATATAAAGTTCCCAGAAAAGCAAACTTTTGAATGATTTACCTTTAAAAAATATTGCTTCTCTTCAAAGATAGTCATCTGGATTTAAACACAACTTAGTGATAGTTTTAAAGTGTCTTATATAATTCTTAATAATAAATGGCAAAATGACAGGAAGATGGGCCTTTTAGATCCTTAATTTAAAAAAAAATTTAATACTTATTTACTTCTGAGAGAGAGAGAGGCAGAGACAGAGACAGAATATGAGCCGGGGAGGGGCAGACAGAGAGGGAGACACAGAATCCAAAGCAGGCTCCAGGCTCTGAGCTGTCAGCACAGACGCCGAAGCAGGGCTTGAACCCAGGAACCGTGAGATCATGACCTGAGCTGAAGTTGGACACTTAACCGACTGAGCCACCCAGGTGCCCCTTAGATCCTTAATTTTAATCCACAAACAATATCAAAGAGCTTTTCTCCTTCCTCTAATAAGGGAATAATGAACACTATTTTTGGCTTTTTATCAGATAATGCAGAAACAGGGTATAAGAAGCTTCCAAATATACTACATGAATACATGAAAAAAACATGAATGTCTTCATCTCTGCCTCCTTATCTGGTCTCAGATTCCTTTTCCTGAACTCTTACTCATTCACGTTACTGTTGTTGTTTTCAACCTTGTTTTTATCTGAGAAGGATCCTTTTAAGTGCAGCCTAGAAAGGAGACTTTCATCACGTTGCTCACTTTCTTCTCTTTTTACAGTGTACTGCTATCAATATTCACGCCCAATTCTGTCTGGAAATTGGGCCCAGTTCTACCTGTAGCCAGACACATTAGAAGTTGTTTCCCGCAAGTGGGATAGGTATGCAGCACGGTAGCCTCAGCTGGGTGCTGGTGGGGTGGGGGGGCGGTGTGGGGCAGGAAAAGACAGCGGACATTTTCGAAGTCAGAAACTGTGATTTGCCTTCTCCAAAATGTGTGATTCAAAAGTCTCTTGGTGGTGATTAGAACAGCATTTGAGCCGACTATTTTCACAGTACCATAGGGGAAGACCCAAGGAGGGAGACTAGGGGGCAGAGAAACCAGTCCTGGTGCTTCCAGGCAAACAGGTGGAGGTTCCACTGCCACGTATAGTGACACAAGGCTCAGTATTCTGGTATGTAAAATGCTGGAAGGATGAAGTTAAGTTGCACAGATGAAGTTCCTTGTATAGCACCTGGCATTCAGCAGACACTCTATCAAGAGCCACTGCTGTCATCAACATCAACAAAACCAAGAGCATCCCAAGTGGAGTATCTGTATAGCTAGCCCCATTTCCAGGCCTAACAAGTCCAAATATTTATTTAACAGGTGCCAGTAACTCTTATCTGGCTTGGACTAGAAGCAGATATTCTGGTGATCAAATATCTACCTAACGGGAGATGGTTACACACACACAAACACACACACACACACACACCCGAAACTTTACAAGACACAATTCTTCCATCTGGGCTCTTCAGAAGTGATGCTGGGATCACGTGTGATGGTGTAGCATTAAAAATGCCTGCTGTTGCTGTCCCAGAGAAACACAGAAGCATCAAATGATAGTTCATCTACCCAGGATGTAATTATTACACAGGAAGTAAGCAAGAGAAAGGTAAAGCCATTGGCAGGTAAAACTGATTTGACAAATCAAGGCACATCCTTCCTTGGAACAAGGCAAGGGATGGGTAAATAAAGACAGGCTTACTTACCACAGCATATATATTAAAAATTTATCTGGTTGATTTCAGTAAAGGGACTGCCCCTCAGGCCTTTTAGTAAGAGCTGACATTACCCTAACACAGACCTTCTAAGTCTGGTAAGATTATTTCTAACTCAATGCTAGAAGCAGTTAAGTAATAAAGTTTTAGTAGTTCTCCTGCTAGCAGTGGGAGCCAAGTAACAGATGCAAAGAAGACAGCACATCTGCAGTAAGCCATATAACCTCACAGCTTCTGGGGCTCCAGGGGAAAGACGAGCCACCAGTCACCTTTCATTAGGCACCCAGAGGATCACTACATTACAACAAATTCCAAATCTTATGCAAATTACACAACCCCAAAATAATGACACAAATTTCACATTATCTTTAGGATATCTGTTTTCAGAAAAGCCTGGCCCGCATACATTTTGCAACATCTCCACTCAGGCCCCACCTCTTGGTGAAGCTTGGTGAAGCTCTCCTGGCACCCTGCTCCTACCACAGGAAGCAGAGCCGCACCGCAGCTCTGCACCCCTACCTGCTTTGGTAGTGTCCTTATGAGAGCCCCGTGCTGTATTGCACATCTGCTCCCCATCAGGCGGGCAGAACCCTTTGGTGGGGGAGACCTTTGTGCCTCCCGTGCCTAAAATATGTTGTTTGGAAACAGAAGACAAAGTTTAGTGAATGAATGAAAAAGAAACTCCCTGGGAATGCTAAGCCCCCAGGATTCTATATGGTTTTAGTTTTGCAAACCTTAAAGAAGGGATTCTCAAGTAGAGGTCCACAGATCCTTCAGGCAGGTTTATGAAACCACACAAAATATTAGTTACCTGTTTATCTTCACCAGCTTCTCTTAAAGTTCATGATCCTAAAATGGTTAAGCACTCTGACTCTCAGGGCACCTTCCTGGGTCAAAACCCAGATGACTGCTTGTCATCTGAGCAGTGTGGTAGCAGGTCCATGAGGCCACCTCTCACCATGTCATTGGTTTTCTCTCCCAGCTTTAGCTCTGCCAAAATGAAATGCCCATTCCAACCCCTCATCATTTCTCTCATCCTAACGTCTATATGTGGGAGCAACAGCCTGGCTGGTCAGCTTGAGAAAGGAGGGGAAGATTCTATATCCGCAGACCCCCAATGGGGGCAGTTAAATAGCAAAAACCTGAGCATGCCCCTTCTCCCTGCTGACTTCCACAAGGAAAATACGGTCACCAACGACTGGATCCCAGAGGGGGAGGAGGACGAGGACTACCTGGACCTGGAGAAGATATTCAGTGAAGATGATGACTATATTGACATCATCGATGCGGTTTCGCCAACCGATTCAGAGGCTGGCGAAGGGAACATCCTCCAGCTCTTCCAAGGCAAGAGCCGAATCCAGCGTCTCAACATCCTCAATGCAAAGTTCGCTTTCAACCTTTACAGAGCACTGAAGGAGCAGGCGCGTCCTTCCGACAACATCTTTATAGCCCCAGTGGGCATTTCCACCGCCATGGGTATGATTTCCTTTGGCCTGCAGGGGGAGACCTATGAACAAGTGCACTCGATTTTGCATTTTAAAGACTTTGTCAATGCCAGCAGCAAGTATGAGATCATGACCATTCACAATCTCTTCCGTAAGCTGACTCATCGCCTCTTCAGGAGGAATTTTGGGTACACACTGAGGTCAGTCAATGATCTTTATGTCCAAAAGCAATTTCCAATCCTGGATGACTTCAAAAGGAAAGTAAAAGAGTACTACTTTGCGGAGGCCCAGGAGGCTAACTTCTCAGACCCTGCCTTCATATCGAAAACCAATAACCACATTCTGAAGCTCACCAAGGGTCTCATAAAAGACGCTCTGGAGAATATAGACCCAGCTACTCAGATGATGATTCTAAACTGCATCTACTTTAAAGGTAAGAATAGCTGGGGCACCTGGGTGGCTCAGTCGGTTAAGCATCCGACTTTGGCTCAGGTTAGAATCTCATGGTTCGTGGGTTTGAGCCCTACGTTGGGCTCTGTGCTGACAGCTCAGAGCCTGGAGCCTGCTTCCGCATGTGCTCTCTCTCTCAAAAATAAATAAACATTAAAAAAAGAAAAATTTAAAGGTAAGAATAGCTTAAGTTTCTCAAAACAAATTCGCAACATACTTTTAGTGCACAGATGGACTGAACATCAAGAACTATATTCTAGAGGCTCCTGGGTGGCTCAGTCAGTGGAGTGTCTGACTTCAGCTCAGATCATGGTCTCATTGTTCGTGGGTTCAAGCCCCACATTGGGCTCCATGCTGACAGCGTGGAGCCTGCTTGGATTCTCTCTCTCTTCCCCCCTCTCTGCCCCTCTCCCATTCATGCTCGCTCACTCTCTCTCAAAATAAATAAACTATACAAAGTATTTTAAAAAAATGTTCTAGCTCTGATTTATCCAGGAAACCAAGACACAGGTTAGCTCACAGGGAAGACGAGGATGGGGTGATGGTGGCAGCTGACACTGAGCCCTAACTCTGTGCTTTATGCTCACTGAATCTCCACCAAAACCTTGTTATTAGTGTTGCATGTTACAGATGGAGCCGCTAAGGCACAGAGAAGTAAAATGAGGCTCCCAGGGCACACAGTCAATTAAGGGCAGAGCCAAGGTTGTCCCAGGTTGCTTTGTTAAATTGGAAGAAAAAATGAAAAACCTTTTTAGAATTTGGCCAGCCTAGATTTGAGGGTTTTTGGGGTGTTTTTTTTTTCATCTCCTTCCCCAATTATTGGTAAGCAGGAATATGGACAAGAGGCTGAAGACAGATGTATGAAAACTGTTCAGCTTGACTAACTGACATGAACACCTGCAACTCCTTTTTGGGATACTTATGCACTAATGGGCAGGAGGGGGCGGGGAAATATACTATTATTTCTAGACCAACTGTTCTGTGCCAGGCAAGAAAGGAGGACATTCCCCAACCCCACACCACTATGCACGTAGGACCCCTGGGATCCTAGAAATAAATTGGCAATGGACTTGTAAAACCCAGACCTCTTTCATAGTGCCCTCACTGGGACCTGAACCAGAAGAAACCTCTACCCCACTCTGCAAGCCTAGAGAGCCAGAGGGCAGACACAAGGAATGAGTCTACATCTCAACGACTCATGGTGACACACAATCACTCTCCTCTCTGCCACCAAGAACTGGCAGGCACCAGCTAGAGTCAGTCCCCCAGGCCTGGGAGGCCACGCTTCTTCGCTACTTAGCTCCAGTGCTGGTTATAGCAGCCCAGGGAGGTGAAGGACAGGAGACCTCTCTTGGCTGCTGTTCTGAGGTGGTGGGGCTGCTGAAGGTAAGCCGAGACCTCCTCACAGCTGTGTCAGGTAGGCATTCTGCCAGATGGGCAAAGTAGGGCTGAAGCAGCCAAGACCACAGGAGGGATGGAGGCTAAGCCAGGTCCCTGGGCTTCCCCCCCAAATGCCAGGCACACCGCTGGCCTTGTGGTGGGTAGATCAAAGGCTGAGGCTCTAGCAGGCTTGTGACAGACACACACACACACATAAACTATATATACAGTGAACACATACATATAATTTTTATTACTGGCTGTAAGTATGTCTTTTGGAAGTGAGCAAACTGGAGTGTAAGCCCTGGCCTCACCACTCCCTATTTATGTGGCCTCAGGAAAGTCATTCAATGTCTCTGCGACTCAGTTTCCTCACCTTTATCACAGAGATGACAACATCTACTCTAACAGGGCTGTGTGCAGGACTGCAAGAGACAGTGATACAGTGCTAGCCCAGTATGTGGAATGTGGCAGGAGTTTAATGAACTTGAAGGAGTAAAACTGCAGATGTCAATGTCATATAATATATTAAATAGGTATGATATTGCTAGTGATGTTTACTCTGCTTCTATGGGCAACTAACCTATGTTTAGGAATGGCTTTAGAACAGCCAGTGTAAGTTACTTGGGCAGCATCAAGGCCCTCAGTCTTAATGGTCTGTGGGGCACCCCGGACACGAATGCCTATGCATTAGGGTAGCTGGATGATTAGGAATAGACAGAGAAACACAGCAGCAAGCCACTCGTGCCAGCATGGGCTTCAGAAATAACTAGGACAGTCAGTTTATGACCTCCTGCACACAGTGACCAGTGTAATGCCAAAGGGCAAAAGTGGCAAATATATGTGCGTCCTTTTCCCCTCATGTTGGATAGTCACTTAATTTAGTGTTGGAATCAGAGGGATGAAATGCTAATAGGAGTTAGTCTTTCATTGATGCTTATCAAAAGAAAGGAAGGTCTAGAGGTGTATTTTATTTTATTTTATTTTATTTTATTTTGAGAGAAAGAGAGTGTGTGTGTGAGTGGGGGAGGGGCAGAGGGAGAGAGGGAGAGAGAGAATCTTGGGCTCCACATCCAGCTCAGATCTGACACAGGGCTCAAAGTCATGACCGTGAGATCATGACCTGAGCCAAAATCAAGAGTTGGACACTTAACTGGCTGAGCCACCCAGACGTCCCTAGAAGTGTAATTTTAATCACCAGCTTCTAAATCTGTTACTAATTTGATTTTTAATTACAAATGTTATAACCACATTGCAAAGCCAATAAAAACAGAGGTTGGGCCTCAGGAGGAAGTCAGAAGAATCCTAGGAGACATGTGACATCCGTGGTTGCAACAACCTGGGGGCAGGGGGAAGCACCCCTGGAATCTCAGGGGCAAAGGTCAAGGATGCTGCTAAACACCCTACAAGGCAGGACAGCCCCCACAACAGAGAACTTCCCAAATGTCAACAGTGCCGAGGCTGAGAAGCCTGGGGCAGAGGCCCGCACAGGGAGAAGGAAACCTAGCTCCCATCACAGGCAGGCTGTTTAAACCTCCTCCTAAAGAACCTCCAGCTTACCTCATCCCAGCAGTTCTAACTACCAACTGGAAACCTAGAACAAGTTACTTAGCCTCTTTGTGCCTCTGCTTCCTTGTCTGTAAAACAGGGCTAATAATAAAAAGCATGCACCTCATATGGTTGCTAGGAGGAAGGAATGAGTGATCCAGGAGAGATGCTTAGGGGAACGCAGGCACACTGCCAGTTCTCCATTGTCAGTCAGCAGTCATTAGTAGCTACCAGCACCTTAGAGCTAAAAGAGAGGAGTGCCTATTCCTGGATACAGTGTTACACCGGAATCTTTTTTTTTTTTTTTTTTTTTTTAGTTTAGTTATTTATTTTGAGAGAATAAGAGTGAGAGAGAGTGTGTGTGTGTGCAAACGAGGAAGGGGGGCAGAGAGAGAGAGGGAAACAAAGAATCCCTGGCACGTTCTGTGCTATTAGCATAGAGCCTGACCTGGGGCTTGATCTCACAAACCATGAGATCATGACCTGAATGGAAATCAAGAGTCAGATGCTTAACCGACTGAGCTATGTAGACACCCCACACCCAAATCTGATGTGAAGATCTGATGGCATCATCAGTGTGTGCAGCTAGTCCCTATGGAATCGCAGAGTGGAAAGGATGAAAGCCATCAAACTAGAGCTGTCATGAGAAAAAAGCTACTCTTTTTATAGATCAACAACAAGCAGAGGTCCAGGCATGTTAGGCATCTTGCTAGAGTCAAACAACTAGTTAGTGCCTGCATCTACACCAGAATTCATTCCAGTCTATTTCTCTACCATTATACGCTTCCTACAAGTATGTTAGCATTCTGACCTTCTTGGAATCATTTAGAACAGTGGTCCTCAAAGTGTGGTCTCTGGACCAGGAGCATCAGCATCACCTGGGAACTTGTTAGAAATCCAAGTTCTTGGCTCAAATCAGACCTACAGAACCAGGGACTCTGGGGGTGGGCCCTGTAGCCAGAACAAGTCCTTCGGGTGTTTCTGTTGTACACTTACATGTGTGGACCACTGCTTTAAAATAACATTTTAATAAAAGCCTTGTTCTTGTTGACTTTACAGGATCCTGGGTGAATAAATTCCCAGTAGAAATGACACACAACCATAACTTCCGACTCAATGAACGAGAAGTAGTCAAAGTTTCCATGATGCAGACCAAGGGGAACTTTCTGGCCGCAAATGACCAGGAGCTGGACTGTGATGTCCTGCAGCTGGAGTATGTGGGGGGCATCAGCATGCTAATTGTGGTCCCTCACAAGCTGTCTGGGATGAAGACCCTTGAGACACAGCTGACACCGCAGGTGGTGGAGAGATGGCAGAAAAGTATGACAAACAGGTACTTTAAGCTGAATGTTCTTTTGATCTCTGGGAGGCTGGGAGAGCCCAGGAATACTGGGAACTTTGGTCATTTTAAGAAGGAAGCTGTGTGCACAAAAAAAACAAGAACTGTTACACTGGGCCACTCTTGTTAATTCAGCCCAAATTTCCTGCTCAGTGAGAAGTAATCAGAAAGCATCTGTGAGAAACACATCTGCCTTCCCTATGACAGTTTCAGAAGTGAGGGGCAGGTGACTTTGTGCCAGTATGGAAACAATCCTGGCTCTGCCATCTAGTTGCTCTGTGGCTTTGAGCCCTGGCTTTGTCATCCGTAAAGGTAGCATGATTCCATGATTTCCCAGGGTCACAGAGAGAAATAAATAGAAATGTAATATTGAGCATCCCTCACAGCGCCTGGTGCCTGAGAGGTGTTCAACAAAGATGAGCTTTCCCTTTCCTGAGCAGGAAATCCTGTGGTCCTTGTAGCCTATTAAGGACATGTCACTCATGATTTTCCTCTTACTATTTATTACTCCATAGACAAAACTACAGGTTTTAAATATTTACTATGACTATTAGCGGATCATGGCAGAAAGAATAAAAAAGTTGTTTTTCTGCTTTATTTAATACTGGCTAGGCCCATATTAAGATATGAATTTGGTTCAGATTTCCTTTTGGGACAAGAATACAAAGAAATGAGGGATGCCTGGGTGGCTCAGTCGGTTGAGCATCTGACTCTTGATTTTGGCTCAGGTCATGAAGCCAGGGTCATGGGATTGAGCCCCATGTCGGGCTCTGAGCTCAGCATATGGCCTGCTTGAGATTCTCTTTCTCTCTCTCTCTGTCTCTCTCTCTCTCTCAAAAAGAAAACAAAAAAAGTCCCCTCTTGTGCCTGCATCCTTCTTAACCTCACTGCCCATGACCTCCTACCCTGAGCCAGGAAAGCCTAACCAGCCTGTCCATTCCATTCCTCAAGCCACCCCATACTGGCCTCCAAACAGCATTCCCAAAACACCCTCCCACTCCGCCTCCTCTTCTCATAAGCTCTCTGTGGGCTCCCTGCCCATGGGATGTGGCCTAGCTTCTTGGCTAGGCCCACAGACACAGCCCCCATCTAACCTGCTCCAGCCCTCCTCCTCTTTCCTCCCCACCTGCCAAGTGCCCCATTGTACCCCAGCCAGACCACAGCCTTCAGCTCCCTCTAGGCTTTGCTCATACCATCTCTCAAGCTGTGGGCAGCCTCCAGGCCACAGGAATATCCCTCCTCCCCATCCCCTGTTGGATGGCTCCAGTACTTAGATCTATTCTAGTTGTTCAGACATTATCATACCACCTTTACAATTCTGTTGCTCCACACATGTGAGTACTGGCTTGGCAAAAGGAAAGCAAACTCTTGAAAAGGGGGACCATGTCTGATGTCCTCTTTATCTCCTTCATGTGCTGGACTTGGCCCTATGGGCACTAGAGTTGCTGTTTATCCATAAGGACTGAATGTGTTGAGGCAAGGACTGAGAACATTTAGCACTGTCTGGCAAATGAAGGCTCCTTTTTTCAGTACACTGACCAGATATTTAATTGCTTACTTAACGAAATAAGAAATGCCTAAAATCAAGGACCCAAACAAGAGAATTATTTTAGATACCCTCAAACCATAAACCAGTAACCATTCTGCTGCTGGCCAGGAAGGCAGGATGTGAATCCCACAGTATGGAGGAAATGACTGCACAGTACTAACCATACCTCCATTTTAAGGAACTGGAATCATAATGGATGGTCTCTCCCAAATCCTCAACTGACAATACTAGGATGTGAATTTTAAGAAGTGCTGCATTAATTCTGTGGTAAAAGCAACCTGGGGTTGGTGGGAGAAAGGTAGGTTGTGGACATCTGAGGGAAAGACATGATTCTTGTATAACTTGTGGTTCAATAAAACTGGGCCCCCTTTCCTTCTCTGATCAGAACTCGAGAGGTGCTTCTGCCTAAATTCAAGCTGGAGAAGAATTACAACCTGGTGGAGGCCTTGAAGTCAATGGGAGTCACAGCACTGTTTGACAAAGACAGCAATATGGCAGGAATCTCAGACCACAGGATCACCATCGATCTGGTAATCTCTCCCCTTGTCCACCCTCTGCACCTGACCCCAGGATCTTCCCCTAGCAAAGCCTCCCTCCTGTCTCAGAGATGCTCAGGGGTGCTGGGTCTGCTCTCCCTGGGTCTGTCAGGCACTGAGTGGGCAGGGTAGTCTGTTTTAGGGAGCACCATGGTAGCCCCCATTCCCACTGACAGCAGAAAGAGATGGGGTGTGTGCTCCAATCTGTGAAATACCTACACCCAGCTGAATCATGAAAGGCTCATTAAATACATGCAGAGACACTGCATGACCTGCATGCTGAACTTAACACAACCACAGACACTTCACAAAAAAAGAGAGAATACCAGTCCAAACAACATGCAGATCGAGGCCCAACCCTTCTGGCAATGCACCTAGAGCTGCTCTCTTGCTGGCAGACCACTCATACTGTCACCACTATGAGCGACTGTAATGTTGGAGTTTAAAGATACACACTGTTTAGGGGCGCCTGGGTGGCTCAGTTGGTTAAATGTCTGACTTCGGCTCAGGTCATGATCTCATGGTTTGTGAGTTTGAGCCACGTATCAGGGTCTGTGCTGGCAGCTCAGAGCCTGGAGCCTGCTTCATATTCTGTGTCTCCCTTTCTCTCAGTCCCTCTCCCACTCAAAATTTGTCTCTCTCAATCTCACAAAAATAAACATTAAAAAAAAAAAAAAAGATACACAGTTTACACAACACAGGTTCTGAGCACAATTACTGCACCTGGAAGGAGGTGAGCAAGACCTTCAAGGGTCCTTCTGACCAGCTGTGGTTTGGGCCTTGTATGCGGTCTTTCCACCCTGAATGAAAGGAGACTCCACTCTATTCTCTATCCCTCCCTCTGTGTGCCCACTGATGGGATCTGACAACTTTCCTTTCCATTTTCAAACAGTTCAAGCACCAAGGTACCATCATGGTGAACGAAGAGGGCACCCAAGCTGCCGCCGTGACCACTGTGGGGTTCATGCCACTGTCTACCCAAGTCCGTTTCACTGTCGACCGCCCCTTCCTGTTCCTCATCTATGAGCACCGCACCAGCTGCCTACTCTTCATGGGGAGAGTTGCCAACCCCACCAAGTCTTAAAGGTGGAGGTCTGGGCATTTCAAGTGTTTTGGGGCCACTCTGTAATTCTGGTTCCATTCTAACAATGAGAACGGAGATGTTTTGCCATCATGGCTTTCATGGTTTATGCTACCATTCTGAAATCGAGGCCCATAGGAGACAAGAAATTTACAAACGACCAAGAAGCTCACTGGAATCAGTTCAGCACAGTGAATAATGCCAGCAGTTCATAGAAGTTAATGTACCTGTGACATGTCAGCTGTTACCTAGAGGGTGTCAACAACATACAGATGGGTTTACTCCCTCCTCCTCAGTGCAAACCTGTGGAGGTCCTGCCTGCACACCTCCTTCCCCTGCAGTCCCCGTCCTTGAGCATTTGGCTCTATTACTCAAATTACCAGCGCTCCTCATCTGAACACAGAACACAGAAATGAGCTGCAGGACTAATTTCTCACCTCTCCCAAGGCTGGTGCCTAGGACAGACGCAACCTCATGACATTTAAGGGGTGACCTGGGTGTTAGCGCTTCATTCTCTCGAGGTTCAACCTTCCAAACTGATGCTAAATGTCATCTATATTTCTGCTATCACCTCACTGCTGCCCAGAAGACAGCATGTACACATGGCCATGCTTCCTACCTTAGCGATAAATAAATATCGCCACTTTTACTGTGTCTGTTATAATTTTCTATTTTTTCTCTATTGAGGCTCAAATAACTACGAAAAGCCAAATTCAAAACAGCTGACATCCCTAGGAATGACAGAAGTTGACAATAAGCAACTTGAGTTCTTCACAGTGACTTATGTGCTACACATGGGGCATGTTCCTCAGGATCAGGATGTGGTGAGTGAGGGGGCAAAGATGTTGTAGATGGGGCTTTGTGGAAATTCCTGAAATGCTAGTCTTTAAGTGGGGCACATGCTCCAGCTTTATGCCTGGACACAGGGAGACCGTCAGACAACTTCCTTTAGTAGGTCTGGTTTGAGAAAACAGGTGGCATCTGAGGAATATGTTTCCAGATCCTTCCTTACTTGGATAAGACGAGTGGAATCCAAAAAGGCTGCTCAGAATTCAAGAGTGGGGGCACCTCTGCAGTCTGGGGATTATGGGCAGTGACAGGGAGAGCATCCCAAGTGCTGTGTTGCTAACTCTGACCCCCACAGGAGAGGTTTTCTCTTCCCTTTTCTGCAGAGGAGGAAGACCAGGGTTTGAGCACAGGTTGGCTTGACTCCAGGGTCACCCGTGGAGTCTTGTCATAGAGGGTTTTAGACTCAGTGAGACCAATTCCAGTTATGGGGCAGCAAAAGCAGAGCACCTCATGCTCCCCATGGTAGGGGGCGCTGTGATGGGTGTGCAGGCAGGTTATCACTGAATCCTCATACCAGCTCTAGGGGTTCAAGCTGTTACCATCTTCTTTTGGCAGCTGAAGAAACAATTAAAGGTCACAGAGGAAACATGATCTGTCCCAGGCCCTCCTGTTAACTCTTAATACACCTCTCTACCTGCTTCCTTCCCAGCTTCCTGCACCAGAGCCTCCACCTTCTGTATTTACTGACCAGTGCAGGACTGAGGCTATGTCTTTCCCTATCACAGTCTCCTGTGCTCTTGGGAAGCCCTGAGCTTGCTGACACCCCACTCCTTGAATTCCTTCTCCAATTCACTTCCACACAGTCCTTTCAGGAAATGCTTGCCCTGCATTTTTTTTTCTGCTGGTTCCTCGTGCCCCTCCCATTCCTAAATGTGGCTCTCTCAAAAACTCTGCCTGTAGCCCTTTGCCATGCCTGTCCCCTACCCAAAAGGCAGCCGTCTCCCTTCCAATGTGACCTGTCCCACTTCGCTGGAGCCAGCCCTCCTCTGTGACCTGGCCCAGGTCAAAGCCCTCCATCCTCCATGCTTTTCATTCACCTACATCCACTCAGAATGCACTCAGACCCCCTTTTTCAGAAACTAGCTGATCCAGGTTTTAAGGCCATAGAGTATTAATTCAAAGCACAGACTCTGGGCCAGGCTGCCTGGGTCCCAACCCTGGCTCTGACAATTAGCAGCTGTGGGACGCTGAGGCAAGTTCTGTGCCTCAGTTTCCCTACCTATAAAATAGGGATAATAACAGCACCTACTTCGCAGCATTGTTATAAAAATTAAGGGAGTTAATGCTTGGAAGGGGTTTACGTGAGTGTTTGGTGCCTAGCAAGAGTTAGGTAAGGCCTTCTTATTACTATCTTTGGTAAGAAAGTACCTAGCCCAGGGGTTCCTAACTGGGGGTCCCTGGGTGGGTTTCTCCCACTCAGCTTCCTGAGATTAAATGCAAAATCTTGTGAAGAAATGCCTTTCTATGGAAAGAGAGGGCAAGGCTTTCAAAGGAGTCCATGACCTAAACTCTGTCAGTTCACAAACCTAATTTTACAGGCACTGAGAGAATAAATAACCTGCCCAAGGCTACAAAAATGACTAGTGGCACAGGTAAACTAACTCTCAGTGAAGTGCACAAATGTTTTCTGAGCAGGAAGCATATCTTATCAAATCACTGGTTTATGACAGTGGAGCACACAGGACTCTAAGCATTAGATACCTTTCAAGGTGCTTAATTAACACCTTGGCTAGACACCAAGAGAAGCAATTTAATCAGGATATTTCTAAAGAAATACTTTTCACAAACTTGCAGGTCAAAGATCACCAAACCTAAGCTCTGAAGGAGCCTCAGAGATCACGTGACCTGGCCTCCAGTGACTCCCTCCAGACTCTTAAGGTTACTGATAAGTCACTGATAAGCTGCATTTGGACAGACACCCAGGCTTCCTGCCCCAAACCCACTGGTTCTTCCACTGAACTAAGTACTTGGAGACACTCATCAAAAGATGCAAAACAGAGTACCTTTTTCCAAAAGAAAGGAAAGAAAGGAAAAAAAGAAAGAAAGGCAAACATTCTTTAAAAAACGCTTTGGAAACTAGTTTCTCCCAGAAGGTCCAAGGGGTAAACCAGAAAGCAAATACAAGATCCCATGATCTCTGTGCTCTTTGTTGAGCAATAGAATCAAATATTTGTTTCCTCCCCCGTAATATAACCATTAACTTTTGTTAAGACTACAATACTTATTCTATTCATGTAAAAGGTCACTGCAGTGGAGTAAACAAAGTACTTTAAGTGAGTGTGTGCTTGCCTATCACTAACAGTCATGCCTACACTGACCCAACACTTCAGAGGTTCATCTCCATCTTTTTGAGAAGCTCTGTGAGCAGAGTAAGCATAGAGAAGCTGTGATGCTCACCCAGGATCACACACACAGTACCAGGAGTCCAACCCCAACGGTTGTGATCCTAAACCCTATGTATTCCCAGCCAAC
This sequence comes from Panthera uncia, assembly GCF_023721935.1. Classification (NCBI taxonomy): domain Eukaryota; kingdom Metazoa; phylum Chordata; class Mammalia; order Carnivora; family Felidae; genus Panthera; species Panthera uncia. Next base: position 63,568,415 of record NW_026057586.1, read on the forward strand.
CTCATCAGTCATTGCTCCCAGGAAGTGCAGAGTGCCCTCTATGAATTTCTTCTATGCATTTATTTAAACTCTAAATGATAACAGCTACACATGCTGTACCCATGTGCCTGGGTCACGGAATTCTGGTGTTCAAACTCACTAGAATTCACTGAATCGAGTGTCACCCCAAACATGCTTCCTGGCTGCCAAAACCTGCTCTCTCATGGAGCCTGCTGCCAGCCCTTCTTGCCTCTAATAGGCCAGAAGAGTGCCATGGACTTTATGCCCCTCACCTTTCCCTCCATCCAAACAAAGGATCCATGTACAGTGGTACTTCTAAAACACAATTGTACACTAGTCAATATCAAGTATAAAGAGAAAATGTTTATGTTTTTAAAAACCAATGGAGATGGTGATGAAAAATACTGTGGCTGAGAGTCTTGGCCATTCTCAAATCCTCAAAGCTTGTGGGAGAGCACCTGATCACAGGTATGAAGGTGGTAAAATTCCCAAGGGGAAGTGAAAAGCCATGATTACAGGTAGGCAGCTACAGGTGCAAGCTACACAAGCAAACTTGTAGGCCCCCTTGTCCCCTCAGGCACATTCAGGAAAAGCAGACTGTCCTGACCCAGATGCAAGCCAAGTCAGCTCCTGCTCCAGAATTGGCCACTTATAGGGTGAGGGAGAAAGGAAAGGACAGGCAGAAGGAAGGTGAATAGAAGCAGAATGCACCACAATGTGCAACCTGTGACATCTTAAAGGTAAATGATAACAAACCAGTCAGTTTGTTATTTTTCACCCACCTTGGCCAGCTAAAATCAGACATCTAAGGTCTCCAGATTCTGAGTGATGATGTAGAATGCAATAAGTACAGAAACTTAGATCAGAAGAGGTGCCTCTCTGTCCACCTGCCTGACCTCTAGGCCCCTGGGTCACCCTGGCAGCTTGGGAGGTCAGCCCCTCTGGCGTTCCATGTGAAGGGACATGCATGTGAGTGCTCAACAGTCAAACTGCTGGGGGTGGGGTGAAGTGGGAAGGAACTGGAAGGCAGAATCAAGGGCTTAACTAGAAGGTAGATTTAGTGGAAGCTAGAGAATCACAGATGAAAACAAATACTAGAACCTGGGGCCCTGACTTAGGACTGGCAGCTGGGAACTGAGAAAGGGGAAAACAATTTCCACAAAGGTCATATGGGAAGAGGTGGCTGTAGGTTAAGACAGGACAAAATGGAGACAGCCTCTCCACCATGGAAGTGCTATGGCAGAGGATGGGGCCTATGTTGGGAGCTGCCTACCATGGCAGTGGGCGGGACTGTACCCCAAAGTATGACCAGCCCGCTGTGTCAACAATGCCCCCACAGAGCGCACTGAGGGCTGCAGCTCCAAGAACCAGGCACCGTGCAGAGGCCCCAGGACTCATCTCACTGGAGGGGACCGAGAGGGGATGGAAGCAGAGCCTGCCCACCGTCAGTCAGAGGCACCAGAACAGGTTGTGAGACACAGGACAAACCCAGAGTCACACCTCAGACTTGGGAGCCACACAAGAGGGAACCACAGTGCGTTTCCTGGTCAACTGGCGAGGCGGCTCAGACAGAGCACGGAGAAAGGGAGTAAGGTGGTATGGCCACAGCAGGCACCTACCAATAGGACAGTCCCAGAACAGCTGGAGGTGGCACATGTACAGAATCACTGTGGCCCCCACGCAGCATTCTGCTAAGGAATTTGTGGTGTACCACTAGGCACCACTGAAAATATGGTCACGGTATCTGAAGTTTAAAACCACTCAGTTGATGGGAGGTGGGAGGGAGGGGAGGGAGGGGAGGGTAGGTGATGGGTATTGAAGAGGGCATCTTTTGGGATGAGCACTGGGTGTTGTATGGAAACCAATTTGACAATAAATTTCATATATCCAAAAAAAAAAAATAATAAAAAATAAAACCACTCAGTTAATGAATACTCACCACAGCGATTACGGGAATGAGTACACCCAAGTTCCCCGCACTGCTAGAAGCCTAGAAAAGAATGGAATCGAGTCATCGGAAGCATGTATTTCTTTCATTAAAAGAGAAAAAAGACAAACATAGTGTTAATTTCAAAGAAATTATGAGATACATACAAAGCGATATATAAACATGCTCACCCAACATCATTTTAATAGCAAAAAAATGGGAAACATGTTAACCAGAACGATTACATAAATCATGGCCCCTATGTATAATGAAATACCACACAGCTGTTAAAAAGACCGCTTTTGGGGCACCCAGGTGGCTTAGTCAGTTGAGCATCTGACTCGGTTTCGGCTCGGGTCATGATCTCATGGTTCGTGAGTTCAAGCCCTGCATCCCCTGCTTGGGATCATTTCTCTCCCCCTCTGTCTGCCCCTCCCCCATTCCTTTCTCTGTCTCTCAAAATAAATAAACTCGAAAAAAAAAAGACAACTTTCTGAAAAATATTTACTCATCCTTGGAAAGTCCCCACAGCAAAATCAGGATTTCAGAATATGCTATAAGTCCCAATTATGTAAAATAAATATATTTGCATAAAAAAATCTAGGAAGGAGAGCACCTGGGTGGCTCTGTCAGTCTCTGTCAGTTAAGTGTCCAACTTTAGCTCAGGTCATAATTTCACAGTTTGTGAGTTTGAGCCCCACTGACAGCTCAGAGCCTGGAGCCTACTTCGGATTCTACAGTTCCTTCTCTGTCTGCTCCTCCCCCACTCATACTTTGTCTCTCTCTCTCTCACACACACAAAAATAAATAAACATTAAAAAATCTAGGAGGAAGTCTTTCAAAATGTCAGTAATGAGTAGAGGGATTATGGGTGCTTTTTACTTTATTAGTTATAGGTTTCTGCATCTTTTCTATAATAAACATATATTCTTTCCAAGTTATGGAAAATGTGGGGGTTACTTAAAAAATAACTAGGAAAAAAAATGAATAACTCTAAAAGGTAGGTTCCTGGAGGCTCCTGGGTGGCTTGGTTGGTAAAGCGTCCGACTTCAGCTCAGGTCATGATCTCACAGTTTGTGAGTTCAAGCTCCATGTCGGGTTTATGCTGACAGCTCAGAGCCCAGAGCCTTTCTCTGCTCCTCCCCCACTCGTGCTATCTCTCTCTCTCTCTCTCTTAAAAATAAATAAACATTTAAAAAAATGTAAAAAAAGAAAAATAGAAATCAGTCACCCAGATTACTGTCGGAGGAGTCCAGCAGAGGAAGGCTAAATTAGAGTGAAGGGTTTCAGAACCCCATATTGTACCAGCTACTCCCCCTTGGCCAAGATTTTCACACAGAGGGCTCCTTTTCATTTAGTTTCCAACTTAGCTGTCACCTCCTCAGAACCTCACACAGCCCGATCTAAAATGCCCCTCACCTCACTGTCCCGTTTTGTTTTTGCTGTCTGCAGGAGAAGGCAATTTGCCTACTCACTTCCATATCCCCAGCACCCACAACAAGGGTCAAGAAACTGTGGCCGATGGCCAAGTATGACCCACCACCTGTTCTTAGAAATAAAGTTTCACAGGAGCACAGCCACCCACCCATTCTTTAACTAGCTTTATGCCACCAGAAGAGAGCTTAGTTGCAGCAGAGACTATATGGCTCACAGAGCCTAAAACAAATATAATCTGGCCCTTTACAGAAAAGGTGAGCTGATCCCTGATCTAGGCACACAGTAGGCAAACAGCAACTGTCTGGGGAAGGGGAAGGGGAAGGGGAAGGGGAAGGAGAGGAGGGGAGGTGGGAGGAAAAGACAAAGGAGGACAAAGGTGGGGAGTCTGGAAGAGAGACTGGTGCCAACATGACATGTCAAAGGGGAGATGATGGGAAAGGAGGCTTAACCCACTTCAACCCCCCTAATCTATTTGGGACCTCGAGACCTGTCGTTTTGTCTGTCCCTGTGGACCTGTCTCCCTGGAGAGCCCAAGATTAGGTCAGATCAGGCCCTTCTCATGTTGTCACTGAGTTCTGATGAAAGCCTCAGCCCCCTGACTTCATGATGACTGAGAGAAGAAAGAGTGGGGTCTGGGGGAATCCACACTAGGTTGCTGTCACTTACCACCCTGGGCTGAAGGAGGTAGCTGCTACTAGCCAGACATGGTCCTACAAAAAAACCACCCTCTCAGGATCCCTGAGAAGGAAGCTTAACCCCTTTGTTCTTGCATTTTACCAGATGCCCCAGGGTGACTGGCCTCCTCCTGCCTACCTTCAGGGCGGGTCCCTTCTCGCTGGCCCGCTCGCTGGCGCGCTTTCCCTCCAGCCCCAGCTGCACAAACAGCTCCAGCAAGTTCATGAGCAGCTCGTCCACAAGGTGCTCGTCCTGGATGTTGGCTGCAATGTTGGCCAGGGCATTGATCACTGCCAGGGAGCAGTGCCTGGTGGAGAGAGAAATGACAGCTGCCACAACACAAGGGCCTACACTGCAGGGGTGAGGCTGACTAACTCTTGCCTCATCACACCCCTCTCAGTGCCTGTGAACAGAGGAGCCCTCCAGAGGGGATGAACCTCTCTGTGAACACCAGCTCCTAAAGGAAAGTCAGCTGCTATAGAAATGGCTTTAACCTCTCCAGACATGCATTAAGGACCTTGGGGAACTGTTTAGGTTCCAGGAATCCACACCTATGGAACTTGTGAAGGTCTTAGGATACTGTTTTCTGAGTGTCGAGAGCCCATTACATAGCTAAAATCCTGGCTGGACCCTGCTTTCCTTTCAAATTATAGGTACCCTTAATTCACTATTACCATCTATAAAACTTTCCTTTGATGATCAGGTTCTTCCCCACGCTACCTCCAGCCCACAGCATTAGCTCACATCAGACACTTAGGAAGCACTCAGTGGCTCTGGGACAACCTACATCAGGACAGTGCTGGCCCCACGTAACCCCTGGACATGAAGCTGATGATGCCCTCCCCAGCCAGAGACAGCAAACCAGCAAGGCTGGCCTGGCTTCTGAAGGTGCTGGGGGCAGCCAGAGCCTGCCACTTGCATGCTATGTGACCCCAGGTGAGAGGCTCATCTTTGAGTCTCAGTTTCCCCCTGAGTAAAGCAGGAATAAAATAATTCCTTCTTCACAGGGTTTAGGAGGAATGAAACACTATGTGTGAAATACTGAGCACACCATACCGTCTAACCCCTGGAAATCTCTGAGCAAACAGCACCCCCTTCACAGACACGTGAAATCCTGGGAGGTAAGGGAAAATAAATGGCAGTAAAAGCTTTCACTGGTAAGGAAGAGGACAAACCACTTCTAGGGGCAGTATCAGAAAAGGCTTAATGAAAGAGTGAACTGGAGTCAGAAGTTGAAGAGTTGGTAGGCATGGAGAAGGCCAAGTACTGCCCACAGCAGTAAGACAGAGGCAAGGGTCAGAAGGAAAACAGCAGGGGCAAAGACACGGAGGAGAAGATGTGAAGGCCAAGGAGGTACAGGAGTCACTTTCAGGACAAGGAAGCAATGAGGGAAAGAGTTGTTTTGGTCCATGTGTCAGTTTCTTCACAGAGACCAGAATAGATAAAGGGGAGGTGAGCTGACTGCCTCCCTAAACTAGTCCTTAGGCTGTTCTGGTAGCCTAGGCTCTCAATGGAGGCAGTGAGAAGGCAAAGAAATGACAATGCCAAGAGCTTGCATTTATCGAGAGCTTTCCCATATATGATCTCAATTATCCACACAACTAGAGACAGGCATTCATTTGACAGATGAAAATATGGAGGCACAGAGAAGGTGAGATCATTTTTGGAGGTCACACAGCCACACTCCCACCCACTAAATTGACTCAGAGAGAATTTCAGAGCGAGGCCTGCATGTAACGATCAGGAGGGGAGACCATAAATGCCAACAAAAGGGCAACATCTCTTCCTCCCTGCCCCATCTCTCTGTCCCTCTCTTCCCTTGATCTGTCAAACTCTATTGAGATCCTCCATATATGGAAAGATGTGCCCTGCCCTTATGACATTCCCAGTAAGGGCAAGGAATAGACAAGGAAGCATATCTTGGACTTCTGGAAAAACCAGCCAGACTTTACACAAATATCAAACATGTAAAGATGTAAAATGTCTACTCCCTTTGGCCCTCCAAATCCCACCTCTGGGAATCTATCCTGAGGAAAGCATCAGAGACACTCACAGATATGCAGCTATTAGATTGTTCAACGTAGCACTTGCCAGCAGAAAAACTGGAAAATAACATCCAAGCTAGGGACTAGTTAGAAATATCTCAGTGCTGGGGCACTTGGGTGGCTCACTTGGTTGGACGCCTGACTTTGGCTCAGGTCATGATCTCACGGTCTGTGAGTTCAAGCCCCATATTGGGCTCTGTGCTATAGCTCAGAACCTGGAGCCTGCTTCAGACTCTGTGTCCCCCTCTCTGCCCCTCGCCCACTCATGCTCTCTCTCTCTGTTTCAAAAATAAATAGACATTAAAAAAAAAAATCTCCATGCTGCTATATGATGGAACACTACACAGCCATTAAAGATGACAGGCACATGGAGGAACGTTAATGGCATGGCTTATGTGCTGTTACATAAAAAAGTGGGTAAGCTGGGTGGACACTATGAGCCTGTCTGGAGTCACAGAGGGTTTGGGGTAATGACACTGACATGGTCAGCTCCAGATGGCAGTCGCATGGGGTCTTCCCCTCCTGGTTGTGAATGCACTAATTTGAAGCACATAATGCTTTTGTAGGAAGAAAAGTTTATTCAAAAAATAAATCCCCAAACTTCACACTTTCAAAGACGGCTAAAAACTGTCATGATCTAAGTGACAATGAGGTCTAGAGAGTTACCTATAGCCATGATCCTTGTAATCTTTAGTAGCTGAGTACACGACAGAGCTGGCCTTCACACTAATCTGCTGGAAGAGATTCCACACTTCCTGATAAATGTATTGCTGGAAGAGAGTGAGGGACAGTTAAACCATGTCATGACTTCTCCATGAAAGCACTCCTTGATACATGGAAAAGGCCCCATCATTCAGAGGGAAAGCTTCTGGAATCATGCATGGACCATAATAAGGCCCTGAAAGACCATCAAGGGCATCCATTCCTAAAGTTTTAGGCAAACCTCAAAGGCTAAAAGGGAGATGGTTTCAATGTAAATCCTATTACATGTTATTAACATCAGCATGAAATAAGTTTAAAGAAACCTCTTTTATCCCTAGCTCTTATGGAACCATGATACTATTCTCTTTTACTTGGAAAAAATCTCCCTGTTCAATGTCAAGACAGTTGTGAGCATTTAATTCTACAGGGTAAATTTAATCTATTTTAACATTCCTGATAGTCAAAGGAGTGTAACAAAGCTTGCATAGGGTAGTGGGTTTCACAGCAGGTCCTGCCTTACGTTTCCGGTGATAACCAGGCAGCCTAGCTGGTCGATGATGAGAACGTCAAGGGGGGAAGGGGGCTGGCAGAATTTCTGTTGCAGGATCTGCAGAATTGGTTCCATGACCTTTGGGGTGTCCCTCAGGGCCACCGCAATGTGTCCCAAGGCTCGGATGGTGTGGTCAGGAATCAAGTGAGCGTCTCTATGGGAGGGAAGAACAGAGGCATTCTCAGAACAGTCTTCTGGGAAACGAAACCCAGAAGCTTCACAAGCTACAGCTAACAGGAACAAACGTTACCACAGTCATCTGACAGTGGCAGCCTGGAATTGTTAACTACCAGAAGAAACATAAAGTCCCTGGCACTGGGCAGTAAGACAGACATCTTTCTCTGCTCCCAAACAGTGGTCCAGGATTGATACTCTACGGTAGGTTTGAACTTAAATCCTGGGACAGATCTGATGCACAACTCCAGACTGCAAGAAAGAGCACAAACATGCAAGACACCGGGTGGCTCCCCAGGTAGGCCTGCAGGGAACACCTGGCTGCCCTCTCAGGGATGGGACGTACTTGTCACTCTCCTGGGAGATGTAGAGCCGGTTGGAGAGGCTGGCCAGGAAGGCCTCCACGATCACTGGGTCCACAGTCAAGCCAGCTTTCAGGCACCTGGGACATAAGGAAACCCACACAGCACTGGGTATCAGAACAACAGATGAGTGTTTTGTGTTTGCTTTTTCCCCTTTGTCAGGTCTACAGAGTTTAAAGAACTGCTCTGAGCATTTTTTCCCCAGAAATCTGAATGAAAGTCATTACATAGAATGAATTCAAAGAATTGCTGCAGATTTTGCCCACTTGATAAATATCTCAGTCGGAAACAGTAACTTCATTATTTGACCAGAACAGTTTCCTTCAGAATGTTACACTCACCCTAATCCCAATTTAAAATTTCCAGCACTGTTCCTTAACAAAAGTCACAGTAACTAATTCAAGACAGATGGTCCCAGGACAGCTGAGGGAATGTTAAATATTATATCAAGGTTTTAATAGTATGGAGAAATGCTTATTTTCTAAAGAAAAGGGGAACTTTTAAAAGCCCGTAAGGACACAACATCTTTTCAGGCATCTCTCACTCTCTGCATCTGTTTGGCTCTGAGGACACAGGCAGAGAAGAGCATGTGTCTGATAGAAAGGGGCCACCACATTCTCTCAATTGGGCTTCCGACAGCAAGGAGCCAGAATTCAGATGGAAAGATATATTTTCACATAAATCAGAATATGTGTGGTTCCTGAGTTCGGAGAGCAAGAGTTCACATAGCAGGAGCCTGGGCAGCAAGGTCACGTGATCATATAAACCGCATTTCTTATACTAAAAATTACACAGAAGAAAAAAAGAAGAAACGTGACAATCTATTGTTACTCTGGATGGCAGGCTGATGGATAATTCCTTTCCTTCTACTTTTCTATACATTCTATAAATTTTCTGTTTTTAATTACGTTTGTGATCAGGAAAAGAAAAGAAGCTTTATTTTTTTAATATGAAATAATCCCTCTTTTTAAATCAGCTATAGGTTTAAATAATCAGAAACAAGCTTTAAAAAATTATAAATCTGGGGCGCCTGGGTGGCGCAGTCGGTTAAGCGTCCGACTTCAGCCAGGTCACGATCTCGCAGTCCGTGAGTTCGAGCCCCGCGTCAGGCTCTGGGCTGATGGCTCGGAGCCTGGAGCCTGTTTCCGATTCTGTGTCTCCCTCTCTCTCTGCCCCTCCCCCGTTCATGCTCTGTCTCTCTCTGTCCCAAAAATAAATAAAAAACGTTGAAAAAAAAATTAAAAAAAAAAAATTACAAATGTTTCTTATTTTTTAATAACTGTATCTAAAACTTGTTTCCTTCCTCCCCAGGTCACCCTTCCCTCTGGCTGGTCTCCCACCTGCAGATGTTGTCAATGGCAATGTCCCGGAGCTGCTCATACATGGAGGGTTGGCTCTTCTTTCCCGACATGACATTCAGGGTTGACTCAGAATGCTCGTTGGTTACACTGATTTTTATATCATTACCAGCAACTAAATGTAAAAATTCAAGTATGTATCTAGTTAAGCCTGTCATTTCCCATCCCCTTTTCCATAATTCAAAATCAAAATAATATGCTGATGATTTTTAGCTTATAAAAGCAACCCCTCTAAAATGATTTGAACAAACATTTCAGAAACAAAAGTGAGAAGAGAAAAGATGAAACAAACATGTTTAAACAAAGGGAAAAATATTTAAGTTGCAAAGTGATAAATATGTAACACAGCAATTTCTTAAGAAACAGTTCAAAAGTCCTGATGAGCACCCACAGGCACCCAGCCCCGAGGGTGAGACATGCCCTATCACCAAAGGTTATCTAGCTAACGTGCAAAACCGGTAAGGGTAGGGGGTGAGTGTGAGAGCAGGAGCCTTAGAGCCACAGAGACCCCTACTTGTCCCGGGGTCCAGGGAAAAGTCTTTCACCTGCTGAAGACTGGGTTTCTTCATCTGAAGGGAGAGAATAAAGCATCCACCTGCACAGGACTGGGTGGGATAAGCAATACATTAGAGCCCCAGCAGGTGTTAATGAATGCTAATGGTTACAGGTGACCAGATTTGCTCTGAACCTGTGCCATTGTTATAGAAACATGAAAATACACTCACAAGGCAGGGATAGGGACTAGCTGAGATGGAGCATGGACAGTTCCTGGCCCAGTGTCTGGGACACATTGGATTCATGCTTTATACTGCCTCAGTGACAGAGAGAGCTAAAACCCCTCAGTCATAGGAGTATATGCAAGGGGAGGGTGGAGGAAGGAAAGAACTGAAGCCTGGAGGGGGTCATGTAGGGAAAGCCATGAAGAAAGGCGTGAAGAAGGAATGAGCCAAAGTACAGTGCAGGGTTGCAGCCCAGCCACAACCTCTCAGTCATAAAATGATGGTGGGCTTGCACACAAGGTCATGTGGATCTTTTCTTGGAGCCTCAAGAGCACATGGCGCATAGGGACTGGAGAGATAGCTTTGGGTACAGCCATCCATTACCTGTGTGGTATTGACTGTGGCACTTATAGAGCTTCACCAGCACGGGGGATGGAACAACCAGGAAGTCCCGCAGAGACGGTGTCACCGAATGTACCACCACTGGGAACCTCTCACACAGGCGGCCCAGACCCTGTAACACACCATCAACCTGTCACACAACCCAGGTTGTGGCCGGCTGAGCAGGTCCAAGCAGTGAGATGCTGAATGCTTCAGATACACAAGTTTGACCAGAAACTTCCAAGGTCAAATCTCCCAAGGCCACTTTGGCCATGGGGCAAAACAAGACAGAAAAAAAGGAGGGTCTAGACTCTGCTCAGCCTAAAGGGAGATATATTGCTAAAGTGTGTCAATTTCTTTTGGAAACAAATTTAGGGGAGAAAGGGTATACAGTATGATTTTTGAACAACGGCAAATTCAGAGTTACTGGGGTTTGTATTTCAGCAAGATAAGAGAGCAGAGCTGGCACTGTAGACCTCAGGAGATGTCTTCAACACTTCGCCTGCGACCTTGGGAATGGCCCAGTAGACACAGGGCAGCCTCTTCACAAAGAAGTACTCAGTTGTGCCTGGAAATGACAGAAATCCCTGGCACACTGTGAGCAGTGACTCCCACTCATTGGTGAACTGTGTCCATAGCAGGCTCTAGTTCAAGTTCCTAAAGACAACAACAGCTCAAGGGTGCATAGGTGGCTCAATTGGTTAAGCATCTGATTCTTGATTTTGGCTCAGGTCATGATCTCATGGTTTGTGGGACTGAGCCCCATGTTGGGCTCATCACAGCACAGAGCCTGCTTGGGATTCCTCCCTCTCTCTCTGCCCCTCCCCCACTCACCCTCTTTCTCTCAAAATAAACAAATAAACATTAAAAAAAAAAAAAAGACAACAGCTCAGACTCTGCTGCTGGTATGCTAATCAGAGCCTGAATGATGTAACAAGAAAGCTTTGTTGATGGGATCGAAGCTTCTCCAGTGTCAGTGAGACTGACCTGCAGACAGCAGATAAGCAAGGGCAAATGGGCAATGATGACTTTGCTGGATGTCTTAGACTGCAGCTTCTCAGACAGCTTGATGCAAAGATTTTCTGCACCTAAATTCAAAATCAGAGGAGGGTGTGGACAATTAGCAAAGGTAAATTTTACAAAATACATGTTCACCAATTAATCACATAACTAAAAGCCCAGAGGCATACTTTGTGCAGGCTTTATTAATAATAAGTGGTTACACCAAGAAGTATTTACAGGCAGGCATCCTTAACTGAAAACTCATCTCTGTTCCTTTTCTGTTGTTGTGAAAACACCATCCTGCATTGTATGTGACTGCTCTCTCCTCTCTGCTGACCTTGAGCCTCTTGTCCTCAGTGCTCTGCGCGTGGCAGCCATCCACAGTCTGCTACGTGCTTCCCATTCTGCTGTTCACCCTAGACAAGCACCTTTTCCTCCAGCACGGAGCTCCCACTTCATATAAAAGCCTCAAAAACCAGCAGGAAGCAGTGGAAAGAACACACAGGCCCTGTGGCCTTGCCCATCACCTCCTCCCATGTCCAGTTTCCTAAACTGTGGGACAAGACACCAGACATCTGGGGCACAGCAGACGCCAATGCTTACCTTGCTCATCCTTCACAGCCCAGACCATGAGGTCCACACAGGCAGCATTTGCCTGGCAACGCAGCTTGAGGGGGCTCAGCTCATTGTGGATCCGGTCTGCATCATGCAGAATCTTCTGAAGCTCCCCCTGGCTCGTGTTGAACTGCTCCAGCACAAAATCATGGATCTCCTTCACAAAGGAGGTTGGGAGGTCTGTGGGAAAGAGAGCAGGCATTGCAGGTGGAAACAAAACCACCAAAATTCAGGCAGCAGCTCTATGGTCCTTCTCTAACAGATACCCAAGAGGAGTAGGTCTGCCACTGGCTCCTTTGGTTTCAAGAGTGCCCAGTGGGAAGAGCTTGAATAGGCTGTGCTGCCTCTTGGCACACATGCCACCTGGCACTCAAAGAAAACGACCATTTCCCAGGGAAGTGAGAGCCATGTTGTGTTTTAAGCAGTCAATATACTAAAACCCATATGTATGAAACACAGAAACTGGCATGTATCATCACAGACACTGGTCCAACTAACAATAAGAAATACTTTGGTGATTTTAAGTTTATTTATTTAATTTTGAGAGACAGAGCAAGTTGGGGAGGGGCAGAGAGAGAGGGAGAGAGAGAATCCCAAGCAGGCTCTGGGCTGTCAGCACAAAGCCCAATGTGGGGCTTGATCTCAGGAACCATGAGATCATGACCCAAGCCGAAACTAAGAGTTGGACACTCAGTGACTGAGCCACCCAGGTGCCCCAATTCTTTTTTTTACAAGAAGGTTGTTGGCTATCAGCTAAGTGCAAAAACTGGTTGCAGTCTGAAGAAGAGAATTCCCTGGCTACAGGGCTGGATCTTTGGGGTACCCAGAGTTCACAGCTTCTTCAAACTCTCATCCTTGGGGCCTGAAAAATCAGAAGAACCTCTGTGATGGCCACAAGTCAGAAGAGCCAAGGAAGCTGGCAACATGCAGCTCAGGTGGGGAGAGAAGACTCGGGGTTCCTGGGGGTCAGGCTGAGCCCAGTCCCCTGCACCCTCATTTGTGAACTTAACATTCGCTGGGGCCCCAGCCAGACTCAATCCCAGGAGCTCTTAAAATTGAATTAGGAAAACAGCTAACTAGATTACAGTACATCTGCTTGACTGAATATTACACACTGATCAAAACTTATGTTGAGGGGTGCCTGGGTGGCTCAGTCAGTTAAGTGCCAGACTTCGGCTCAGGTCATGATCTCAAGGTTCATGAGTTCGAGCCCTGCATTGGGCTCTGCACTGACAGTGTGGAGCCTTCTTGAGATTCTCTTCCTGTCTTTCCCCCTCTTGTACTCTCTCTCTCAAATAAATAAACTCAAAAAAGAAAAACTTATATTGACAAAAAGTGCTCTGTAACATAAGAGAAGAATGCAGAAAACATGTTTTAAAAATGTACTAAAGGGTAACTGGAAGGAAGGGCTAAACTTGTGTGTGTGCACATGCTAAACTATTAAGACACTTTTTCTCTGAGTTACAAGATTATAAGTGCCTCATTTTCTTATTTTTTAACTTTTTAAGATATCTGAAATAGACACGTTGAATTATATACATATTCAGGTGATCAGGACACTACAATATGGCCATGTCAGGAAAGCTCCTGAGGAAATAAATCCACCAAAGAAGCTGTCATGGATGGTAAAAGGGGCACAGGATTATGAAAGGTTTTTTTTCTTACTTGCTTTTTTCTTCAAATCTCAGTAATGTGACATGTTACCTATGTGTTTTTAAGTGGCCCCAGCAGAAAGGAAGCACAGACCTGCGGCAGTGGCCTGGAACCTAGTGTCATCATTGTCACACGTGGGCACAAACCACCTTTACCTTTCATGTAGTACAGAGTGTCACGTAGCATCTTGAACATGGCCACGTAGAGAGGGTCGCTGAATGTGGTGTAGTAGAGATCAGCACTAGGATTGGCCTGTGAGGGAGCAGAGGCACATGACCATGCTACAGAAACTCTCCCCTGGACCTCCCTTTGCCTTCCAGGGAGAGGCATGGGTATTATACCCCTGATGTAGCATTAGAGAGACAGAACGACCGTTTATCATGATTCACCACTTGGAACACTTGAATTATTCTCCTCACACTCTCGAGCATCGGCCAGAGGAAAACAATAGATAAACTCAAGCTATCCAGAGATGCCTATGGGGGGCTGCTCCCTGCATCCCAGAAGGGCGAACCACCCTTCTGGGCTGAATGCTCACTATCTTTGGTCGTCTTATGGGAAATGAAGAGAAAGACAATCAAAGGGCCACCAGACCGCTGTGAGATGATCTATTAAAAAGAACCGGCACAGAGCAAGCTCTCGGGTGGCAGCTGCATTGCCATTATGGGGACTAAGCTGGAAACTCACCGACAAGCCTGTCTCTCCAGCCACCCGCCCTATACCCCCCGCCCCCCCCAAAAAAACACCCTTCCTGTTTTCTCCATGCACAAGTTCATGTCAGGCTGACCTCAGGGTGGCGCCCTCAAAAGGGACGTACCTCTATCACGCTGGCTACAACTGCATCCAAGGACTTGAGAACAGGCTCCTCGACAATCTTCTTCACCTATTAGGGAAATAGGATCGCATGAGGCACCTGATGAACACAGTGAGAGACAGGAATGGCAGCTCCTTCAACTAAAGAACAAATCATGCTGACAGATAAATCCACAGAACGAGCGTGAAAAATGGGATGGAAATGACTGGCCAGCAATATACTCATTATAGCTCCACATCAAACTACACACACAAAATGTCCTTAATTCTGCCATCACTTGGATGTGTTTTCTTGCCCTTGATTGGGAATAACATAAAAACAGGAAAGGAACCAACTCCCTCAAATTTGCTGACATTAGATTTCCATTTCCAGAATGTGAAAGTGTTCAGACTCGGCATCACTAACAATTTACCCAAACCTTCTCCCAGACATCAGGGACACCTTCACAGATGGTCCTCAGCCCTGATGACTCTGCCTCTTCCCACAGGCCTCGTGCACTGGCTCATCTGAAGCTGCCTAGGTACTCAGAGTACAGCATACATTCTAACAGAAGATATTATTTCTACCCGGTCTCTGTACCAGCACTTAGTACAGAAAGGAACCATTCTGTCAACCGCGGAACATCTGGATAAAAACAGCCTGCCACCCCCACGGTAGTACTTAAAGAAGTTGATTTTTTTTAATGCACATTGATAAACAACATTCCAGGAGAAGAAATGAAAAATTGCCTAGAAGAAAAGCTAACCTTGAGAAGTTAAAATATACTGGAAAAAATAATTTCCTCTATGAAGAGTCTGAAACATGCAGCCTTCAGTTGGGATTTTTGACATGATACTTGAAAGCCACTTGATCATCTGAGAAGGCCACCCAGGCCATGTTCCATTTGGGACATGTAACTAGTAATTCATTGTGGCTCTATCCTCAGTAATTATTGCCAATGCTTTAATGTCCTCCTACATCTTCAGCCTAAAGCCATCCTTTTTGAGTGACTTCTGTTCACACGCCACACTAAAGGAGATGGCTGCTCTCTCTGGCACATGCTTCGTGCTTTCAAAAGTATCGTCCTTGTTCCCTCTCATTCTTTCCAAAACAGAAAATCCCATCTTTAGGGTCTGTCCCTGATAACATCTCCACCCCTACCTACCCACTTGAATCTATTTCGAAGCAACCCAGCTCAATCATAACACCTTCAGAGTCCCTGGATCAAAGACCCATCTATTTTGGGACTGGGACAATGGCACCAATGTCTTCTCTGACTTCACTTCAGCGGTCATTCCTAGGTACCCAAATATGAAAAATTTAGGTTTTGTACTGATCTAAAAAGAGCAGCGCATGGGATGGAGTCAGGTGTAATAGGAACTAGACTGGGGATCAGACTCCCTGGGCTGAGCCCTATCTCTGCCCTTTGCCTATGGTTCCTTGATGTATTTGGCACTGACTGCCTTACCTCTAAAATGTGGATGAATGGCTGCCTTTCCCACACAAGTGCTGCAAGGATTCAGTAACAATATAGCACACAAATGACTCCACGAATACTACTCTCCTTCCTTCCTTAATCGAAAATTTACGACTTCTAACAGGTGTTCTGAAATACTGAAAATCTCCTAGTTTTTCTTAAAAAAAAAACAAAAAAAAAAAACACAGGCCAACACCACTAGCAATTTTACTGCTAGATGTACACAGGATCTCTTGTTCCACCAAAGCTTTCCTTACCAAGTTTAAGAGTTCTCGAAGCATTTCTAGTGGAATACTGAATTCCTTATAGGTGATGCCATTGAAAAGAGGAGAAACTGAAAAGCTGGAACTGATGGTGGAGAAGTAGTGATCAGGCTCCAGGGCACTCCCATCAGGTAAGCAAGATACTGGCAGAGGGGAGGAGAACCAGAAAATCAGTCACATTAACAAACCACCAGAATACTTCCTCAAGCTGATCAAGCTGACTCCTCAATAACCAACAAAAGTGTACAGTTTGCTTTTGTTTATACTCCAATCCTTTGTTTTTTAATTAAGAAGTAAAGGCTGGAGGGCACCCGGGTGGCTCAGTTAGTTAAGCATCTGACTTCAGCTCAGGTCATCTCTCACAGTTCATGAGTTCAAGTCCCACATCAGGTAAGCTTGAGCTCCGCTTCAGGTGAGGCCGCTTCTTTCTCTTTCTCTCCTCCCTAACTCTCTTTCTGCCTTTCGCTCACTTGCACCCTCTCTCTCAAAAAAAAAAGGTGGGGGGCGGTAGGCGGTAAAGGCCAGATTTCAAACACTTGGAGAGTGATGCCACCCCTCTTGGGGGGGTGTTTCAGGTCAAAGCTCAGATATAATCACATCCTAGTATTTTCAACACAGACAATATAACTTAATGTAGGAAGAAAAAAATTACATCTTTTTAAAGGTTGACAGATGCAAACATTTGAGGTCCACAGGACCCCAACGTATTTTACCACCAAAATTAGGACAAAAATGCATATTATTAGATGTTTCAAAATCAGAAAAATAAAGTCAATCATTGAACACTTATGAATAAAGTGTCCACATGTAAGTGAAATCATGCTGTTTATTTTCTTTTATTTTCTCTCCATGTTTGGCTTATTTGATTTAGCATAATGTCCTCCAGGTTCATCCACGTTGTTACAAACAGCAAAATCTCCTTTCTTAAGGCTGAATAATATTCCATTATAAATGTGTGTAAACCGTAAGATCATGACCTGAGCCGAAGTTGGATACTCGACTGACCAAGCCACCCAGATGCCCCATATACAAGTTTATTTTTTAAATAATAATAATAATAACAACAACAATAATAATAAATAAGGTAAGAAGTTTGTGATCAGAGGGCATTTCCCATATAGATGCTATGAAATAAGGACTAAGTCCTGTGTGGCTGAGCTAGCCAGTGTGTGGTGGGCAGAGATGGAGGCAGAAGACAGGAACTGCACAGCCAAGGATCAAGGGTTTAGGATTTATGCAAGGGGAGGGGAAGGAGTCATTGAAAGTTTTTAAGCTGGAAATGAAATGATCAGATTGGGGCACCTGGGTGGCTCAGTTGGTTAAGCGTCTGACTTCAGCTCAGGTCATGATCTCACAGTTTGTGAGTTTGGGCTCCATGTTGGGCTCTGCACTGACGGCTCAGAGCCTGGAGCCTGCTTCAGATTCTGTATCTCCCTCTCTCTCTCCCATTCCCCCTCCCCTGCTCATGCTCTCTCTGTCCCTCTCAAAAATAAGCAAATATTAAAAAAAAGAGAGAGAAAGAGAGAGAGATGATCAGATTTGTGCTTTAAAAAAAATAAAATAAAACAAAACAAAACAAAATAAAATAAATAAATAAATAAAAAGAAATAACTCATAGGGTGCCTGGATGGCTAGACGGTTGGCTCAGTTGGTTAAATGTCCAACTCTTGGTTTCAGCTCAGGTCATAATCTCACAGTTGGTGAGTTTGAGCCTCACGTTGGACTCCCTGCTGACAGTGCCCTGTTTCCCTCTCTCTCTCCCCCTCCCCTACTCACACTGTCTCTGTCTCTCTCAAAATAAATTAATTCATGAAAGAAAGAAAGAAAGAAAGAAAGAAAGAAAGAAAGAAAGAAAAAGAAAGAACTCTTTAAAAAAATTCTCACAGCTCTGTGGAAGTGGAAGAGGGCCTGGAAAGAGAAGAGAGACAAAATGTAAGAAAAATCAGAGTCAGGGCACCCTGGCCGGCTCACTCAGTAGAGCATGAGGCTCTTGACCTCAGGGTTGTGAGTTCGAGCCCCACATTGTGTATAGAGATTACTTAAAAATAAAATCTTTAGGGGCGCCTGGGTGGCTCAGTCGGTTAAGCGGCCGACTTCGGCTCAGGTCATGATCTCGCGGTCCGTGAGTTTGAGCCCCGCGTCAGGCTCCGTGCTGACAGCTCAGAGCCTGGAGCCTGTTTCAGATTCTGTGTCTCCCTCTCTCTGACCCTCCCCCGTTCATGCTCTGTCTCTCTCTGTCTCAAAAAATGAATAAACGTTAAAAAAAAAAAAAAA